>NC_141000.1:112540838-112654154 GCF_052327205.1 Somniosus microcephalus
GTGGTCCTAGAAGCGAGCCCTGGGTAACACCATGTATACCTTCCTCCAGTCCGAATAACAACTCTTCACCACTACTCTGTTTCCTGTCACTTAGCCAATTTCATATCTATGCTGCCACTGTCTTTTATTCCATGGACTTCAACTCTGCTGACATTTTGTCAAATGCCTTTTGGAAATCCATGTACACTACATCAACCGCATTACCCTCACCAACCCTCTGTTACCTCAAAAACTTAATCAAGTTAGTTGAACACATTTGTCCCCGATTATGGTTTCTAAAAGCTTCCCCACTGCCGAGGTCAACTGACTGGCCTGTAGTTGCTGGGTTTATCATCTTTACACCCTTTTTTGAACAATGGTGTAACATTTGCAATTCTCCAGTCCTCTGGCATCACCCCTGTATCCAAGGAGGATTGGAATATTACAGCCAGTACCTCCGCAATTTCCTCCCTCAAGATCCTAGGATGCATCCCATCCGCTCCTGCTGATTTATCTATATATATAAAAATCGGTACTTCTGTCATTCTGTCTATCTGTCTGTCATCGCGTGTGCGTTGCGGGTATGCACTCGAAAGTTACAGGGCGTACCTACGCGCGCGTTACCTCCAAAGAAAGCTTACGCTTCCGAGACGGTTTTAAGCGTATTTACGTTTCGGCCGGGCTAAAATTGCGCCCGCGGTATCCCAAAAACCTTCAACATTCCGCTCATCAGCATCTCATTATCCGCTCATTAGCGACAGAGTGACCTCGAGCTCGACCAATTCGTACGCCGGGTTGCTGGCGTGTGCCGCCGGGCCAATCGGTGCGCGTGTGGCCGGGCTTTATCGTTCTGAACCGAGGTGAGTCGCCCGCCATCTTGATTCCAAACTTTTCCTTTCTTTTTCCCCGCTTTCTGCGTCTTAAAAAAAAACGTTGCTTTTAAAACACATATTGTTTTTTAAAAAAATGATTCAGAAGTAATTAACTTATCTAATCTCATTAATTTTCCTACCTTTCCCCGTTTTTTCCAGGTAGGCCTAGAAGCCTCGGCGTCTCCTCCGCACCCACGCCCCGAGCTAGGCACCTCCCGGCCCCACTCGAAGGCTGGAGGGCCGAGCCTCAGCCCAGCGGCGCTAGGGTGTGCGCGCAGCAGGAGCGGAGACGTCTCTCTCTGCCGGGGCTTGCTGAGCGTCCAGCGTTACCCTGGCAACCGGGCCCGCCGGACGTATCGCACAGCCGCAATTGGCGGTCTTCACCTCGGGGGGGAGGGGGGGGCCGCCGCGACCCTCGGGGGGGGGGGGGGGGCGGCGATGCGCGCGCAGCAGGAGCAGCTGAGACGCGGCGTCTCTCTCTCTGGCTTGTCAGCGTCACGGTTGCCCTGGCAACCGGGCCCCGCCGGCCAAGAGAGACGCCGCGTCTCAGCTTATGCTGCGCGCGCAATCGGCGGTCCTTCACCTCGGGGGGGGGGGGGGGGGGGGGGGGGGGGGGGGGGGGGGGCGCGACCCTCGGGGGGGACCGCCCCCCCTCCCTCCCCCCCCGCTCCCTTCCCCGCCCTCCCTCCCCTCCCTCCCCCCGCCCTTCCCCCCGCCCCTCCCCTCCTCCGCCCCCCTGCCCTCCCTCCCCTTACCCTCCCCCGCCCTCCCCTCCCCCCTTGCCCTCCCCCCTCCCGCCCCTCCCTTCCCCCCCCCCCCTCCCTTCCCCCCCCCCGCCCCCCTGCCCTCCCCTCCCCCCCCTCCCTTCCCCCCCCGCCCCCCTGCCCTCCCTCCCCCCCTCCCTTCCCCCTCCCCCGCCCCCCTGCCCTCCCCTCCCCCCCTCCCTTCCCCGCCCCCCTGCCCTCCCCTCCCCCCCTGCCCTCCCCTCCCCTCCCCCCCCTCCCTTCCCCCCCCGCCCCCCTGCCCTCCCCTCCCCCCCTCCCTTCCCCTCCCCCCTGCCCTCCCCTCCCCCCCTCCCTTCCCCTCCCCCGCCCCCCTGCCCTCCCCTCCCCCCCTGCCCTCCCCCCCCTCCCTTCCCCTCCCTCCTGCCCTCCCTTCCCCTCCCTCCGCCCCCCTGCCCTCCCTCCTGCCTCCTCCCCCACCCTCCCTTCCCTCTCCCCCTCCCTCCCCTTCCCCACCCCCGCCCTCCCGCCCTTCCTTCCCCCGCCCTTCCCCTCCCCGCCCCTTCCCCCCCCGCCCTTCCTTCCCCCGCCCACCCTTCCTTCCCCCCCCCCCCCCAGTCGCTCTCTCTCTCTCTTCCAACAACATGCCCTCGAAAAAGCCTCGGCACCACCGGGCACTTCAGCTAGTCTACTTATATAAGTGCAGCCAGCCTTTCTAATATCACCTCTATCAATTTTTATCCTATCAAGTATCTCCACTACCTCCTCCTTTACTATGTCTATGACAGCATCCTCTTCCTTGGTGAAGACAGATGCAAAGTACTTATTTAGTACCTCAGCCCATACCCTCTGCCTTCATACATCGGTCTCCTTTTTAGTCCCTAAACAGCCCCACGCCTCCTCTTACTACCCTTTCACTATTTATATGGCTGTAGAAGACTTTTGGGTTCCCTTTTATGTTAGCTGCCAATCTATTCTCATATCCTCTCTGACCCTCATTTTCTTTTTCACTTCTCCTCTGACCTGTGAATCACGTTTTACTGTGAAGAAACTGCCAGTCATGTTCCGGCTTGAACACATGAGTTCAACAATGACTATGGGCAATATTAGCAGATGAGACTTAACACATTCCTACACCTAGTCAACACAAGCGTTACATCATCTATTTTAAATGGACGAAATGTGGGAGGTGGAGAAAACATCTTTTTTTCCCCCCCTCCTGAAGACCCAGGTCAGTATTCGTCCGGCTTTAAATGGTTAAAACACCGCCGTTGAATTAACAGAGTAATGGCTTTACCAAAGTTTGTATATGCAAACAATTATTTTCAATCCCGTATCAAAAGAGCAACATCTAAATATTCCGAATCACATGGGAGTTGAGCAGAGAGGGTAGGCGACAATAAGAGTTGGAGTCGGGCAGAATGCCCAACATCATCACCGTTATTCCAAATGAGGTATGCTCATTGTTACCATTAATTACCAAGTCAAAGCCAGGTTCTATTAATTGTCATCACAACTCCGTTTTGGTCATGGTTTTTTAAGGAAGAAAAAAAAAACTGTCTTGGTTCGAGCGGATTTGGACTACTTAAAAACGGAGAGAGGTTTGGGTTGAGATACCTGCTGGGGTTTGACGCTCCCGGCCAGACACTTCCTGAGGTTCTCAATAGCGGTAGAAGAGACCTGGAGGAAGAAAAATCAGTTTTCAGAATTGCACCACTCTGATGTCTCCAGATCTGGAACAGAAGTACTGATTACAACAGCTTCCCCCGGGCTGGCTTTTGTGCTCCTCCCTTCCTCGGTTTCAGTTTTCTATTCGTCATTTCCCAGAAATCACATGATCCTGTCGGGTGCAAGTTTCGATTCATCAGTCAGTTGTGCTTTCCCTGGCGGTGCTCGCAGGGCCAGCGGCAATAACGGCCAATGTCTTTTGTATTGCATTCAGCTGGTGTGATCTCTTATCCAGAAAGGGGAAACGCGAGCCCCACCTGCAACATCCTCAAGGAAACGAATGTGAAACTAGTATTAAAAGCAGGGGCAGGGGGAGGTAATCAGATCAAACTGCAATAAAAAGATGCAGCAAGCTGTTATAGAACTTAACCTCTGAAAAACAAATAGCATTTCAGCAGAGAAAAAAAAATCAAGGGTGCCAGTGGTTGTAGAATAATAATATATTGGGAAAGGAGGAATGGAAATAATTGGATAGCTCTTTTCAAAGAGCCAGCAGAGTCCAAATGGACTCCTCTCTTTTGGTGCGCCACCTAACTACAACTCAATAAAACCTCAAACAAGGCCTATCGACCTAAATCAAAATCACATCGGCCCGGGCGAGATGATGCACTCCAGTCCCCGCGGAGCTCACCGGTCTCGGAAGGCCTCGAGCGTGCCAGTGGGACATCGCGTGCTCCATCTCCAGGGCACCCGGGCGCGAACATAGCCGCGAAAGGGAGTCAGGCAATTGGGCCGAACGGCCCCCCAAATGGACTCCTCCTGTGCTGTTAACTTGAGGATAATTTTTACAACACTGGGGTTAATTTTGACTTTGGGCGATAGTGTAAAAAGGCCATTATCGGATCAGTGGCCCATTATACATCTCTCCCGATCTTAATTTCCATCGGAGTCAATGTAAAATCAAGAGAGGTGTATAACGGGTGACTGATCCAATATCACCCATTATACACTATTGCCCAAAGTTAACATTATCCCCACTGTGTCTGCGCGTTAAATGGGAGGGGATGAATTGCTCAGGTCTCCTTGTGTTCTTGAGCAGGTTTACGATTTTGCGAGGGATACCAACCAGAGGAAATCTTCATGAACGCATTTCTGATGTCGCCATGCGCGGTAACCAAAGCAATTCTCCTGACCATGAGGATAATGTGCAGGCACAACACACACCCGAGGATACCACAGAGGTGCCGCGTGTTGTGTGCAGCTGCCACTTCATTTGTGTCGAAATGACCTCAGGTACACGTGATCAACGATGGATTTCCGTTAAACCGAGGCCCCGTCTGCTCTCAGGTGGACTCAAAAGACCCCACGGCACTATTTCGAAGAAGAGCAGGAGATTTCTCCATGTTGTCCTGGCCAATATTTGTCCATCAACTACACCTAAAAAAGAAATTATCTGGTCATTAACACATTGCTGTTTGTGGGAGCTTGCTGTGCACAAATTGGCTGCTGCATTTCCGACATTACAACAGTACTTCAAAAAGTGCTTCATTGGCTATGAGGCGCTTTGGGGTGTCCTGAGGTCGTGAAAGACACCATATAAATGTAAGTACGATAGCAATATATAAAATATATAAATGTAAGTTCTTGATCTTTGCATCATGAAATGTATTCACAAATAAATGAGAAAAAAGTTTTCAGTTATTTTTGAATGACTGCAGTGTCCCTTTAATAATGTGCAAAGTAGTTTGGTGACACTTAAGTGGGTGGAGACTTCAAGACTTGGAATCTGTTAGCTTCCTGTTCCTAGCCCCAGACTATTCAGGCACTCGACCAGTGGTATACAGGTTTGCAGTTCTTCATTCAACTATTTTATTGACAATTTGCTCTGTTGGTTAACACACAATGCAATGTTTAACTGTATCTCTTCAATGTGTTCTCCTTTCCTTTCTCTTGATATGTTTTGACAAGCATTTTTCTCACTTTGAAGGTTACATGCCAAGAAGGCCATAACTTGTTAGCTAAATTGAAGCCCATGAAGGGGCAGTGGCAGTGTGGATACAAAACTGGCTGAGGGACAGAAAGCAGAGAGTGGTGGTGAACGGTTGTTTTTCAGACTAGAGAGAAGTGTTCCCCAGGGGTTGGTGTTAAGACCAATACTCTTTGATATATATTAATGATCTGGACTTGGCTATACCATGGCATAATTTAAAAGTTTTCAGATGACACGAACCTCTGAAATGTAGTAAACAATGAGAAGGGTAGTAACAGACGTCAGGAGGACGGAGACAGACTGGTGAAATGGGCAGACACATGACAGCTGAAAGTTAACGGAGAAGTGTTTGGTAGGAAGAGTGCGAAGAGGCAATATAAACTGAATCGTACAATTTAAAGGGGGTGCAGGAACAAAGGCCATGAATTTAATAGCGCTCGGGGCGGGTTTGGAGGCGGGTCCGCTGTTAAAATAGCAACGATTGACAGCGGGCCCGCTACCACGTGAGTCTCCCAGGTGTCCGGGTCTGTCAGCGGAGAACTGACCAAGCGGCGGAAACTGGGCGGTACCCGTGCCTGCTTGTGGGAGCTGCCTGTCTTCTACCAGGAACTGCTATGGGTCTGGAACAAGGTCGCCTGCAGACAGAGTTCTCCCCTGTCAGGAGTGGCGTCTGTCCTTCGGGAGCCGCTGCTCAGGAATTCGCGCCTCCACGAACGCGGGTTCAGGTGGCTGGCGGAGGGCAGGGCTGTGTCCGACAAGGTGACCAGAGTCTGGGACCTGCTCGATGGCAGAGGAGCGGGCTGGATGGCGCCGGAGGAGCTGGTGCAGCGCCTGTCCTGGGCCAACGCCCAGCTCGCAGCCATCGAGTCGCTGAAAGTGGAACTGGACCCCGACTCCACTAGTTGTATTGAGGAGGCTCAAGCACATGGGCCGATCCCGTCCGAACTGACCCCGTTCAGATGGAATTCCTCATCGACGCGTCCCCGAAATCCCTCTCGGGAGCCGGCGACTCACAACTCGAGCCGTCTCGGGAAATGCCCTCCATGCCTTTTCAATCGGCGCGGAGGGGTTTCCTGTACGGGCTGCTCCTGTCCACTCTCCACTTTGCCTATCCTCGTCTGTCATCCGGACACGCCTTGGCGTATCATCTTGCTGTCCGGCGGAGGCGGGGGGTCCCCAATAGAGGGCTCTACGCGGGAGTCCTCCCTTTATCTACTGGGGACTTGGCCTGGAGGGTGTTGCACGGAGCAGTCCCATGCAATAAGGTTTTAAGTAGGTTCATGGACTCCCAGGCCGCCTGCCTTTTCTGCGGCCAGGAGGAGTCCCGTGTTCCAGTGTATATATGGAGTGTGAGAGGTTGCAGCCCCTCTTTCACTATTTGAAGGGGCTGCTCCACAATTTCTGGCTGCACTTCAGTCCCACACTCCTGATCTTTGGTCACCCGGTGCGGAGGGGAGTGGGCAAGTCGGGGGACCTCCTCATTGGACTGCTCCTGGACCTGGCCAAAGTGGCCATTAACTGGTCCAGGCAGCGGGCGGTCGAGGGGGCTCGTTTGGCCCGACTGCCTGCGCCTCTTCCGTGGCCACGTTCGCGATGCCTGGGTGGCCCTGGAGATGGAGCACGCGGTGTCCGCCAGCACGCTCCGAGGCCTTCCGCGACCGGTGGGTGCCGCGGGGACTGGAGTGCATCATCACCACCAGTAATGGAATTTTAATTTAATTTATTAAGTTTCCTTTAATGTTTTAAGTTACAGTTAATTTATTTACTGCACCACCAGAAGAGTACACTGAATAGATGGACACCAAGCGGTGGGGGATACAATTCAGCTCGTTAAGTGGCTTGTTAAGAGCCAATTTAAGACTATTTTGAAGCTTACTTCTAATTTATACCTTCTCCCCCACGGGTTACCCGCTCTTCGGGGAACATGCCAGCTCAACCTGGCGTGTTTTGAGTCTGCTCTGATGTTTGTGAAAAGAACATAACATAAGAAATAGGAGCAGGAGTAGGCCAATCGGCCCCTCGAGCCTGCTCCACCATTCAATAAGATCATGGCTGATCTGATCCTAACCTCAAATCTTCTATCACTCTCCATCCACCCGAACCCATGTGATCTCCCGGGAGAGGCGAAAAACCAGATAAAAGACCCAATGGCCAATTTGGGAGAAAAAAATCTGGGAAATTCCTCTCCGACCCATCTAGGCGATCGAAATTCTTCCAAGAGATCATTCTGTCCCTATATTTTCTACAGTACTTACCTTCTGTAAAGGCAATCTCCACTCCAGCCAGGAACAGGAATAAAACCATCTCCTGAAATCTAACACAGAATTAGAACACAGTAGGAGCAGAATCAGGCTACACGGCCCCTGGGCCCGCTCCACTACCCACAGGGCCATGACCATTCCAAACCTAGACTCATGTCCAAATTTCCCTGCCTGCTCCCCGTAACCCTTAATTCCCCTTTACTTCTAGGAAACTATCTATTTCTGTTTTAAATTTATTTAATGATGTAGCTTCCACAGCTTTCTGGGGCAGCAAATTCCACAAACCTACCACCCTCTGAGTGAAGAAGTTTCTCCTCATCTCAGTTTTGAAAGAGCAGCCCCTTATTCTAAGATTATGCCCCCTTCTAGTTTCACCCATCATTGGGAACATCCTCATCGCATCCACCTGATCAAGCCCCTTCACAATCTTATATGTTTCAATAAGATCGCCTCTCATGTCTTCTGAACTCCAATGAGTAGAGTCCCAATCTACTCAACCTCTCCTCATATGACCACCCCCCTCATCCCGGGATTAACTGAGTGAACCTTCTTTGTACTGACTCGAGAGCAAGTATGTCTTTTCTTAAGTATGGACACCAAAAACTGTATGCAGTATTCCAGGTGCGGTCTCACCAATACCTTGTACAACTGCAGCAATACCTCCCTGTTTTTATATTCCATCCCTCTAGCAATAAAAGCCAACATTCCATGGCCTTCTTGATCACTTGCTGCACCTGCATACTAACCTTTTGAGTTTCGTGCACCAGGACCCCCAGATCCCTTTGTACTACAGTACTTTCCAGTTTCTTGCCATTAAGATAATAACTTGCTCTATGATTTTTTTCCTGCCAAAGTGCATAACCTCACACTTTCCAGTATTGTATTCCATCTGCCAAATCTCCTGCCCACTTACTTAGCCTGTCTATGTCCCTTTGCAGGTTTTTATGTCCTCCTCACTCACTACTTTCCGTCCCATCTTTGTATCATCTGCAAACTTTGATATGTTACACTCGGTCCCCTCCTCCAAATCGTTAATATAGATTGTAAAGAGTTGGGGACCCAGCACTGACCCCTGCGGAACACCACTAGTTACTGGTTGCCAATCTGAGAACGAACCATTTATCCCAACTCTCTGCTTTCTGTTAGAGAGCCAATCCTCCACCCACGCCAGAATATTACCCCCAATCCTGTGATTTTTTATCTTGAGCAATAATCTTTTGTGTGGCACCTTGTCAAATGCCTTTTGGAAGTCTAAATACACTACGTCCACTGGTTCCCCTTTATCCACCCTGTATGTTACTTCCTCAAAGAACTCAAGCAAATTTGTCAAACATGTCTTCC
Source organism: Somniosus microcephalus (assembly GCF_052327205.1). Taxonomy (NCBI): domain Eukaryota; kingdom Metazoa; phylum Chordata; class Chondrichthyes; order Squaliformes; family Somniosidae; genus Somniosus; species Somniosus microcephalus. The sequence continues at coordinate 112,549,672 of NC_141000.1, forward strand.
CCTTCATGAAACCATGCTGAGTTTGTCCTATTAAATTATGTTTATCCAAATGTCCCGTTACTGTCTCCTTAATAATGGACTCTAACATTTTACCAACCACAGATGTTAGGCTAACAGGTCTATAGTTTCCAGCCTTCTGCCTACTACCCTTTTTAAATAAGGGTGTTACATTAACAGTTTTCCAATCTGCCAGGACCTTTGCTGAGTCCAGGGAGTTTGGGAAAATTATTACCAATGCATCCACAATCCCTACCGCCACTTCCCTCAAGACCCTAGGATGTAAGCCATCAGGTCCAGGGGATTTATCCGCCTTGAGTCCCATTATTTTACCAAGTACCACTTCCTTAGTGATTTTAATTGTATTTAGTTCCTCCCCCCACTAGAGCCCCCTGTTTGTCCAGTGTTGGGATATTCTTAGTGTCCTCTACTGTAAAGACTGATACAAAATAATTGTTCAGCGTTTTTGCCATCTCCATGTTTCCCACCATTAATTTCCCGGTCTCATCCTCTAAGGGACCAACATTTACTTTAGCCACCCTTTTTTTATATAACTATAGAAACTTTTGCTGTCTGTTTTTATATTTTTTGCTAATTTACTTTCATAATCTATCTTCCCTTTCTTAATCAATCTTTTAGTTATTTTTTGCTGTCTTTTAAGGACTTCCCAATCTTCCATCCTCCCACTAGATTTGGCTACCTTATATGCCCTTGTTTTTAGTCGGATACTATCCTTAATTACTTTACTTAGCCACGGATGGCTATCTTTTCTTTTACACCCTTTTTTTCCTCAGTGGAATATATATTTTTTGGAAGTTGTAAAATAACTCCTTAAATGTACACCACTGATCATGTACCGTCTTACCCTTTAATCTATTTTCCCAGTCCACTCTAATCAATTCTGCTCTCATACCTTCATAGTCGCCTTTATTCAAGCTCAGCACGCTTGTTTGAGATCCAACCTTCTCACCCTCTAATTGAATATGGAATTCAACCATGTTATGGTCACTCATTCCAAGGGGATCCTTTACTAGGACATTTTAAATTAATCCTGTCTCATTACACAGGACCAAATCTAAGGTTGCTTGCCCCCTGGTCGGTTCAGTTACATACTGCTCAAGAAACCCATCCCTAATACACTCAATGAACTCATCCTCAAGGCTGCTCTGCCCAATTTGATTTGTCCAGTTAATATGATAATTAAAATCCCCCATAATTATAGCTGTTCCCTTACTACAAGCCTCAACTATTTCCTGATTAATACTCCGTCCAACCGAGTTGCAACTGTTCGGAGGCCTATAGACTACACCCACTAGTGTTTTTTTCCCCTTATTATTCCTTATCTCCACCCAAACTGTTTCACTATCCTGCTCCTTTGACTCAATATCATTTCTCTGTATTATAGTGATTCCTTCTTTTATTAACATAGCCACCCCACCTCCTGTCCCTTCCTGCCTGTCCTTCCTGATTGTTAAATAAACTGGTATGTTTAATTCCCAGTCATGGTCACCCTGCAGCCATGTTTCTGTAATGGCCACAAGATCATACCCATATGTCGTTATTTGTGCCGTTAACTCATTCATTTTGTTACGAATGCTACGTGCATTCAGATAAAGAAATTTCAAATATGTTTTGTAACACTTAGATCTTGTTTTTTCCCTTTTTAGTACTTTACTTTTTACGCCATACCTTCTGTCCCTTCCTGACACATTCTGTTTTTTAATTCCCCCACTGCTACCCAAGTCTATGACCTTTTCTGTTGTCATTTCTATTATTTGCTCTCTAGAAACCTCCCCCCCCCCCCCCCCCCCCACTAATTAGTTTAAAGCCTTCTCTACAGCCCTAGTTATATGATTCGCCAGGACTCTAGTCCCAGCACTGGCCAAGTGGAGTCCGTCCCAACGGAACAGCTCCCTCCTGTCCCAGTACTGGTGCCAGTGTCCCAAGAAGCAAAACCCATTTCTCCCACACCAGTCTTTGAGCCACGCATTTAACTCTTTAATTTTATTTATCCTAGCCAAATTCGCTCGTGGCTCAGGTAATAACCCAGAGATTATTACCCTTGAGGTTCTGTTTTTTAATTTGACCCCTAGCTGCTCATACTCCTTTAACAGAACCGTCTTCCTTGTCCTATCTACGTCGTTTGTACCAACGTGGACCACGACAACTGGATCCTCCCCCTCCCACTCCAAGTTTCTTTCCAGCCCAGAAGAGATGTCCTTAACCCTGGCACCGGGCAGGCAACACAGCCTTCGGGACTCCCGCTCTTGACTGCAGAGAACCCTATCTATCCCCCTAATGATACTATCCCCTACCACTACAACATTTCTTTTTACTCCCTCCACTTGAATGGCCCCCAGTACCACGGTGCTGTGGCCAGGTTGCTCATCCTCCCTGCAGTCCCCGCTCCCGCCCTCACAGGGAGTAAGAACCTCGATCCTGCTTGACAAGAGCAAGGGCTGCGTCTCCTTCAATACTACATCCTGGATCCCTGTACCTTCCTCACTCGTAGTCACACCGTCCTGTCCCTGACCACGGACTACATCTGCAGTAATTAACTTCATAGGTGTGACCATCTCCTGAAACATAGAGTCCAGGAACTTCTCCCCCTCCCTGATGTGTCGCAGTGTCTGAAGCTCGGTCTCGAGCTCTTTAACATGGAGCTTGAGTTCCTCTAGCAGCAAACACTTATCGCAAATGTAATCACCGTGAGCCTCAATGGGGTCCACCAGCTCCCACATTTCGCAACAGTGACACATCACCTGTTCACCCATATCTATGTAATTAATTAAATTTATTATTATTAGTTATAAAGGCCCTCTGCCCCAATGTAGATGATACTATTACACCACTATTCAATAGGACTTACCAACTTAAAGGAATAAAAGAGAAGGAAGAAAATCAACCAACCAGCTGATCACCAACCTTCTCCTTGAATACTGTCTGTGGGGCCTGTTTGGTTGACTCGTCTCGCTGCTCCGCCTCCGCAGTGCTGTCTAAGCCTGGGAGTGGGGAAAACAGAGCAAAAAACACACCCTCACCTCCCACTTGCCCGAACTCTCCCTCTTACCAAACTCTAGCAGCACTCCGTGCTCAAGCACTAGTCCCGCCCCTTTTATACCTGGATTCTACTTCCGGGTTACACTCCCCAACAGTTTAATATACACTTAAAAATTAAACACACTTCAAATAATTAACTTTTTAACACATTAAATTCACAAAATACACTTAAATGACTTTTCTCCCTCTTACCAAACTCTAGCAGCACTCAATGCACAGCACTCAATGCAAAGCTGACAGTTGCAAAAGTGGTGTCAAGGATGCCATGTTGCAGATGGTGAGTTTCAGAGCGCAGAAAATGTTGGTTACTGCATTTTTAATACATATAGAGATTTCTTTAGCTAACCAGTTTTTAGATCCAACTGTATGTCCAGTGCCACCTCATTGGGAGAACCTCTCTCACCATTGACAGATCGCTTCTGATATCTCACCTGCAGCTGCCATCTATTGCAGCAACATTGCAGCCAATGAAACAATCAGACCTTGGTCCTCCGAATTCTTCCACGATCAGCCCCAACACCAACATCACCAAACTCATCACCAACCTTCTCCGCCATCATCTGATGCTGCACTGGACACAGGGCATCAGTCCCTGACAACACTGCTGTCCGGGAGGCCAGCAATGCCATCATCATGGCCAGATTTTCTTCACTTGACGCTGTAAACCCTGGCTGCCACATGATGCTCCAGGTTGACACCATCCCACACAAGGACCATGAAGCATCCCTTTAATGTCCAAGCCATTCCATGCACACTCATCACTATAGCGGCGGGGGGGGTGGTGGTGGTGGGGTGTAGAGTTATGACTGAACAATCACTGGAACTCAGTAAGACACTTCTCAAGGTACGCTCAGCTCTGTCCAATAAAGGGCACTTTTTGAAAGAGATTTCACTGTATGACAACACATTACCAGAAATGTCACATGGACATTGGCTAAACCTCTTAAGTGCCTACCCTTGTGTGTTAGTTGGTATGCTTGCACTAGGATGAGGGTGAGTGTGAGTGGTGGCTAGTGAGATGGGAAAGTGATAAAGTAGATAGAGAGGGTTGGATGGAGGTGCAAGGTAAGTTGGTGTCCTGGGGAGGTCTCTTCCACCCTTGGATGGGAAGAGAACCTCCCTGCGTGCTGTGACTCCCTCCATAAGCATATGGAGGGAGTCATGGGAGAGCCTGGGTGCAAGCGTTCACCTTTGTGCAGTGCTTGTCAGTGTTTGCAGCACCTCACTCAATGTGGCCGTGGTCCCTTTAAGGAAACCGGCTGATGACGCGTCATCAAATCATGTCATCAGACCCGCTTCCTGTTAATTGGCCGGGAAGCCCGCAGGATGGACTTAACCAGGCCAATCAAAAGGGAAATCATGTTTACAGAGCGGCTGCAGCTGGGAGCGGGACCGGAACCCGGAAACCAGCTCTCCCGCCCCAATCCCCCCACCTCCATTAACTTCATGGCCAAAGAGACCCAGGGGTACATGTACACAAATCTTTGATAGAGTAAATAAGGAGAAACTGTTTCCAGTGGCAGAAGGGTCGGTAACCAGAGGGGTGATTTAAAGTGATTGTGTGTTTATAAAAAAAAAAAAAAATTTTTTTAATGTTTCCTCATGCTCTTTTACCAGTGAGTTATTGTGATCTGGAATTTATTGGCTGAAAGAGTGATGCAAGCAGATTCAATAGTCTCTTTCAAAAGAGAATTAGATAAATACTTGAAGGGAAAAAATTTGCAGGGATATGGGGGAAGAGCAGGGGGAGTGGAAATAATTGGAGAGCTCTACCAAAGAGCCGGCACAGGCACGATGGGCTGAATGGCCGCCTTCTGTGCTGTATCGTTCTATGATTCTCCAAAATGTTAGTGGGTAAGTGCACACTGCCTGGTGTGGTACTGTGTCACACGCACCACAATGTCCCTAAGCTTAATCTTTCCTCTGTGCTGAGTTAGTGGATCTCAACTGGGCAGCGTAGAAATCCATAAAGGAGCCCAATACTACGAATCCACCATTTGGCTCTTCAACCTTGTTTCTCGTTTTGAATACCTCTTAATGTCTCTTCACTTCTCTTTTGTCCTCTCCCAGCCTGGCCTTCTAATCTATTTCATTTCCTGCGCTTTTCCAGTCTTGACAAAGGGTTTGATCCGAAACGTTGACTCTATTTTTTCTTTACACGGATGTTGCCTGGCTTGCTGAGTTTTTCCAGCATTTTCTGTTGTTATTTCGGATTTCCAGCATCTGCAGTATTTTGCTATCATACTACAAATAGTACATAGGAACAGGGGTTGGCCATTCATCCCCTCAAGCTTGATCGCCATTCTATTAAATCAAGGATGATCAGTAGCTGAATTCCATTTACCCACCTTTGCTCCACCTACTCTTCCACAGTATTCAAGCCTACCTTCACTCAATATAATTACTGCTCCAATTTGCCTCAGTTCTGTTGGGTTAGGGAACAGCAAAATAAATTGTGTTTCTACAGAGCTCATTGTGTACAAAGAGCTATTTGCAGGCCTGTGGATAGTGAGTAGACATGGGGTGGGGAGGGGAAGGTGAAAAGCATAACAAAAGAGGAGAGCCTCGGGGAGGTTTTTGAAGGTCACGAGGAAGGCGACTAAGTAGAGATACTGGGGCACATTCAGCCAGGGATCCTACTATGACTCTATGACTCCTGAATTTCAGATCTGTACTTAGAGGGTGAGGCTCTCTGGCGGGAGCACAACCTCAATAGTCTTATTCTAAAGTAAAGTTGTCTTTCCACTTAAAGTCTCAGTCTGCTTAGGTTTTAGTTAATTGGGCTTATCAAGGTTTACAGTGCATTTTAATCGGTAACAAAACTTAAGAACCCCTCCTACCCTGCCCACGGACTGATTTTGGAGTGGGGAAGAAAATAGCAGCTCATAAAGTACTGGAAGTATTTCTAATCCTTCATCTTGCAATTCTCCAGATGGATGGTTCAAAAAGATCTTTAAAATCTGTAACATTACCAGCAACACAGGATGAATTTTTCAATGTGTGATCTTAGATTGTTAGGGTTTCTAATAAATCAGCATCAAATGATGAAGGATTATCATCTTGATTTATGTTTTTTTACAATGGCCCAGAAATTCGGGTCGGGGGCTTCCCGCGGGTGTGCAAGCCCCCGACCTGCACTTACCTAGTGCGTCGGCCGTTGAGCTGTGGGCCCGCGTGGGATTCCGATCCTGGGCCTCCTCCAACTGCCGGCGCGCAGTGCTTGCGTATCCCAGGGGCGCAGTTAGTTCGATGCGTCCCCTGGGATCACGTGGGCCATGGAGAGCCAATGGTAGCAGGGAATGCTTCATTCATAAGTTTGACAGGACCTGTCCAACCTATAAATACTATAAGCCCCAAAACATCACTAAATCTTCAAATAATTTTTTTTTTTTTTAAATCACATTTTTAAAATAAACTATAAATTACATGAAATAACTATTTTAAACAATAATTTAAATTTTTGAAAAAATTAATTACATTTTCTAACGGGGCTAAAAATAAACTTACCTTTCTTTAAAGTATTTAAAAATAATAAACCTGTGGCAAAAATGTTTTAATTTTAATTAATTCACCACTTACCTTGTAAAAAGCAGGCCTTGTGACTGCTTTTTACATGTCTAACTTCTAGAGACTTACCCTCCCGGGAAAACCTGCCAAAAAAAAACGTAAGTTCGATGCGCACGCGCTGCCTCTCCGGCGCACGCGTTCGACCTCTGAACCCCTTTCAGGGGAACGGTAGTGCCGGTTTCCTGCGCATGCATGAAACCGGCACTTCCATTGGGCTTACGGGTGAATACCCCGTGCGTACTCACCTGTGGGGACCCGAATTTCTGGGCCAATATTATAGCAGCATTCGGCAGCTCACTGCTGATTGGCAAACCTCAGCTTGCAGATTAACTGGTACAAAATACTGGAAATCTGCAACAAAAACAGCAAATGCTGGAAACGCTCAGCAGGTCAGGCAGCTTCTGTGGCGAGAGTTAACGTTTCCGGTCGATGACCTTTCGTCAGAACCGGCCTGACCTGCTGAACATTTCCAGCATTTTCTGTTTTTATTGCAGATTAACTGATCTGTCCAATCCGGATCTGACTGGTTGCTCCACCTGCTTTATTATTTGCACTTGGAGTATGGGTGACACTAACAAGGCAGCAATTGCTGCCCATCCCTTGTTGCCCTGTGGGCATGAGGAGTCACCCACACAGTTTGGAATGGGGGGATCATATACAGACCAGACGAGGCAGTGGTGGCAGGTGCCTCCCTGAAGGGCATTAGTGGGTTTTTACAACAGTTGCAACATTGGTGAAGCACTCGCTTTTGTGCCCAGAAATAGTTGAGGCTTGTAATAAGGGAACATCTATAATTATGGGGGATTTTAACTATCATATTAATTGGACAAATCAAATTGGGCAGGGCTGCCTTGAGGATGAGTTCATTGAGTGTGTTAGGGATGGGTTTCTTGAGCAGTATGTAACTGAACCGACCAGGGGGCAAGCAACCTTAGATCTGGTCTGTGTAACGAGACAGGATTAATTAAAAATGTCCTAGTAAAGGATCCCCTTGGAATGAGTGACCATAACATGGTTGAATTCCATATTCAATTAGAGGGTGAGAAGGTTGGATCTCAAACAAGTGTGCTAAGCTTGAATAAAGGAGACTATGAAGGTATGAGAACAGAATTGAGTAGAGTGGATTGGGAAAATAGATGAAAGGGTAAGACGATACATGATCAGTGGTGTACATTTAAGGAGTTATTTTACAACTTCCAAAAAAAAATATATTCCACTGAGAAGAAAAGGGTGTAAAAGAAAAGACAGCCATCCGTGGCTAAGTACAGAAATTAAGGATAGTATTCGACTAAAAACAAGGGCATATAAGGTAGCCAAATCTAGTGGGAGGATAGAGGATTGGGAAAACTTTTTAAAAGACAGCAAAAAATAACAAAAAGATTGATTGATTAAGAAAGGGAAGATAGATTATGAAAGTAAATTAGCAAAAAATATAAAAACAGATAGTAAGAGTTTTTATAGTTATATAAAAAGAAAAAGGGTGGCTAAAATAAATGTTGGTCCCTTAGAGGATGAGACCGGGAAATTAATGGTGGGAAATATGGAGATGGCAAAAACACTGAATGAATATTTTGTATCAGTCTTTACAGTAGAGGACACTAAGAATATCCCAACACTGGACAAACAGGGGGCTATAGGGGGGGAGGAGCTAAACATGATCAAAATCACTAAGGAAGTGGTACTCGGTAAAATAATGGGACTCAAGGCGGATAAATCACCTGGACCTGATGGCTTACATCCTAGGGTTTTGAGGGAAGTGGCGGTAGGGATTGTGGATGCATTGGCAATTTTCCAAAACTCCCTGGACTCGGCAAAGGTCCCGGCAGACTGGAAAACTGCTAATGTAACACCCTTATTTAAAAAGGGCAGTAGACAGAAGGCTGGAAACTATAGACCGGTTAGCCTAACATCTGTGGTAGGTAAAATATTGGAGTCCATTATTAAGGAGACAGTAACAGGACATTTGGATAATCATAATTTAATAGGACAAAGTCAGCATGGTTTTATGAAGGGGAAGTCATGTTTGACAAATTTGCTGGAGTTCTTTGAGGAAGTAACATATAGGGTGGATAAAGGGGAACCAGTGGACGTAGTGTATTTAGACTTCCAAAAGGCATTTGACAAGGTGCCACACAAAAGATTATTGCTTAAGATAAAAAATCACTGGGATTGGGGGTAATATTCTGGCATGGATAGAGGATTGGCTATCTAACAGAAGGCAGAGAGTTGGGATAAATGGTTCATTCTCAGACTGGCAATCAGTAACTAGTGGTGTTCCGCAGGGGTCAGTGCTGGGTCCCCAACTCTTTACAATCTATATTAACGATTTGGAGGAGGGGACCGAGTGTAACATATCAAAGTTTGCAGATAAGATGGGAGGGAAAGTAGTGAGTGAGGAGGACATAAAAAACCTGCAAGGGGACATAGACAGGCTAAGTAAGTGGGCAGAGATTTGGCAGATGGAATACAATACTGGAAAGTGTGAGGTTATACACTTTGGCAGGAAAAATCGTAGAGCAAGTTATTATCTTAATGGCAAGAAACTGGAAAGTACTGTAGTACAAAGGGATCTGGGGGTCCTAGTGCACGAAACTCAAAAGGTTAGTATGCAGGTGCAGCAAGTGATTAAGAAGGCCAATGGAATGTTGGCTTTCATTGCTAGGGGGATAGAATATAAAAATAGGGAGGTATTGCTTCAGTTGTACAAGGTATTGGTGAGACCGCACCTGGAATACTGCATACAGTTCTGGTGTCCATACTTAAGACATACTTGCTCTCGAGTCAGTACAAAGAAGGTTCACTCAGTTAATCCCGGGGATGAGGGGATGGACATATGAGGAGAGGTTGAGTAGATTGGGACTCTACTCATTGGAGTTCAGAAGAATGAGAGGCGATCTTATTGAAACATATAAGATTGTGAAGGGGTTGGATCAGGTGGATGTGGGGAGGATGTTCCCGATGATGGGTGAAACTAGAACTAGGGGGCATAGTCTTAGAATAAGGGGCTGCTCTTTCAAGACTGAGATGAGGAGGAACTACTTCACTGAGGGTGGTAGGTCCATGGAATATGCTGCCCCAAAAAGCTGTAGAAGCTACATCATTACATAAATTTAAAACAGAAATAGACAGTTTCCTAGAAGTAAAGGGAATTAAGGGTTACGGGGAGCAGGCAGGAATTTGGACATGAGTCTAGGTTCGGATCGGTCATGGCCCTGTGGGTAGCGGAGCGGGCCCAAGGGCCGTGTAGCCTGATCCTGCTCCTATTTCGTGTGTCTAATTCTGTTAGATTCAGGAGATGGTTCTGTGATAGAGATTGGCGGTTAGGATCAGATCAGCCATGATCTTATTAAATGGTGGAGCAGGCTCGAGGGGCCGATTGGCCTACTCCTGCTCCTATTTCTTATGTTCTTATGTTCTTTCTACCTCATTGAGAGGCCAAATAAGAGGCCAAATATCCATTAAGGGCAATATTTATTTCAACGTTCTTGATCCGTCCTTCCATCCTTTATCGGAGCAGAATATTTGTGCTCATCAAGGTAAAGAATATCAGCAATTAGGAGTGGAACGCTCTAAAATCTTGCTGAATTTAAAAGACTTGACTCCAGCCTCATTGCAAGCTGCAAAGGCTCAGTCTAGGGTGGTTAGGGGAGGTCTACCATATCAGATGCAATATCTGCCCACATCCCTGCTGCTAGTAACACAGCAAAGGAGAAACTTGACTGGTGGGTGTGCAGAGCAACCAACCTGCTGCTTCTCTCTATTAAACTGTTCTATCTTGGCTGTGTGACAAAAAAAATAAGCATTAGTTTGGTAATGTTTGCTTTAGTTCAGACTGCAATACATAATGGTGCCAAAAATAACACCAAGTGCAAAGCGCTGTGATGCGCCGGCCAGGAACCTCTGGCCGTGAGCCTGCCGGGGGAAGAAGAGTCAAGGAGCGTCTCCCTCACATAAGTATGTTCAGCGAGTGCCCACAGATGGTGCCCGCCAGACGGGGAAGCCGTGAAATGCCAGGCCTCCCCCGGAAATTAGTTGAAGGAATTTTAAGAATAAAACCAAGAAATTATTTTTTGCACTAAGGGGGTCATTTTGGCTCTGGTCGACTGTGTAAAACGGGCAATAGCAATTCAGTCACCTGTTGTACACCCCTCCCTGTTTTCATTTCCATTGCCTTCGCAATCGGGAGAGGTGTAAAACGGGTTGCTGGATCGATGTGGCTCGTTTTACACAGTCACCTAAAGTCAAAGTGACCCCCACCCCCAAAGAGTGATCCATGTGTGGAATAAGCTTCCAGGTAGAGTCCGTCCATCCATTATGTTCCGCCCTAGAGCAGGTCCGAACTCAAGTCGCACACATGATATCCTTGAGCCACTCGCTATTGAAAAGTAGCTGAGGTGGTATCCCATTGCCTTCCTCAAAGATTTTGAGCCCCACCTTGGGGAGGTGGGTGGGGTGGTGGAATCCACACTCATCGGACGCAAGTACCCCTGCAGGACGCCAGTCCAGTATTCCGAGCCGCCGCTGGGGCTGTATTGGAATGCGGCCTGAATTCAACCCGACTGACTCAGAAGCAGGAATACTACCACTGAGCCAGTGGTCGCTGCACCCGGACACCAATTTCCCGCTGGACGTCAGCCCAGTATTTAGAGACCATATTCTAGTCTCCACTCGAGCCGTCTGGAGCGGAGCTTAAACTCTGCACCTTCTAACTCCGAGGTGGGAATGTTACCATTAAGCCGAAGTTTCACTCCTGCAGATACAGTAGTGGAGGCAAAAAACCCTGGAATCATTTACCGCATAATGATAGAGAATCATACGGTGCAAAAGCAGGCCACTCGGCCGTTGCTGCCTGCGCCGGTTCTTTGAAAGAGCTATCCAATTAGTCCCACTTCCCCGCTCCTTCCCTATAGCCCGGCAAATTTTTCCATTTCCTTTTTGTGGTAAACCACTTTTATCGTTACACTATAGTTATCACTGTTGTATTGTTATCACCGTTATCACTGTTGTATCACGATACGAGGTCGCCTCTTGTCGCGCTGTTATACCTGGGCTGACCACCTCCGACTCCGCCCATGGCTCCACCTACCTGCCCAGGTATAAAGGTAGTCGACTGGCTGGTATTCCTCCTTGTTGGACCCGATCACCCACGAGGGTGGGCTCTGTTATTTAGTCAATAAAAACCTTTAGTTACGTTCCTAACTCGTCGCCTTTTATTGGACGAATTGATAGGTATATCAATTTTATTGACTAAATTTTAAAGATGTCTACTACTGGCCAGCCAGAAGCCCTCCCAGAAGCACAGCCACAGCAGCTTTCAGACACCGGGCTACGCCAGCCACACCAGCCGGCTTGGCTGCAAGCCCTCAAACCACCGTACCTGGATCTAAACCCACAGGCAGCAAACTCAGCCCTCAACTTCAAACACTGGCTGGACTGCTTCGAATCCTACCTGGAAGAATCCGGCGTCCCGCAGAGATCCAAACTAAGACTTCTGAACGCCCAAGCGAGCCCGAGAGTATACGCACTCATCCAGGACACGACTACATACGAGGCCGCTATCAACCTACTGAAACAGCAGTACCGCAGCCCGGTAAATTACATGTACACCAGGCACCTCCTAAGATCCCGCCCGCAACAGCCAGGAGAGTCTGTAGCTGAATTTTTACGGGCGCTAAGAGCACTCGGCAGGAACTGTGACTTTAAAGCGGTGACGGCTGTTGAAAATACGGAAGATAATATCCGCGATGCCTTTGTGAAAGGCCTACGGTCCGACTACTCACGGCAAAGACTGCTTGAAGCTAAAGACCTCGACCTGGACAAAGCTGAAGCCCTCGCTCTCTCCCTGGAGGTGGCCCATCAGGACCAGGAGGCGTTTTCCAGGTACTGCTCGCGACCCTGGGACTCGGGCCCGACCCCTACCGCAATACCCTTCGCAGCGCCGCCCCCGGGACCTACCTCAGCGTCGGCGTCCCGGGCCCGCCACCCCCGGTACCGGCTCCGACATCGGGCACCTGCGATCGGGCCGCCGGCTGCTTCTTTTGCGGCCAGGAGAAGCACCCGAGGTCGCGCTGCCCAGCTAGGAACTCTACCTGCTCAACCTGCAGGAAGAAAGGCCACTTCTCTAAGGCCTGCAGGAGCAGATCTTCAGAGGCCAGCAGTGCCTCATGCGAACTGTGGGGGCGGCCATCTTCTTTCACGGCAACTGAGGCCAGCATCCCCACACGTGAGTCATGGGGGCGGCCATCTTTGATCAAGGCAACCGACCCCAATAGTGCCTCATGTGAGTTATGGGGGCAGCCATCTTCTCCGCCATTTTGTCCTACCTCGTGGGAGACGCCATTTTACCCACCACGCCCGACTGCCACCGGGCCCCCGGACCCGACGACCGCCTCGCCCGCAGACGACAACGACTCGCTTACCTACACACTAGCCTCCGTCACTCTGGATCAAGCCCGCCCACACCACCTGTCCAAGTCGATGATGGACATCAAAGTAAACGGCCACGCCACGACCTGCCTGTTTGACAGCGGAAGCACGGAGAGCTTCATCCACCCAGACACGGTGAGCCACTACTCCCTCCCTGTCCTGCCAACGCGCAACCGAATCTCGATGGCATCGAGGTCCCACGCCACGGACATTAGCGGCTACTGTGCTGTGACCTTGTCGGTTAAGGGTACAGAGTATAAAAATTTTAAACTCCTCGTCCTCCCCCAGCTCTGCGCTGCCGTCCTACTAGGGCTGGACTTCCAATCCCACCGCCAAAGTGTAACCCTAGCATACGGTGGACCCCTCCCCCCCACTCACAGTCGACAACCAGCGAAGGTTAAACCGCCCACCGCGTAACACCTGCAGCCTATCCACCCTCAAGGTGCCGCCACCTTCCCTGTTCGCTAACCTCACCCCCGACTGCAAACCCGTCGCTACCAAGAGCAGGCGGTACAGCGCTGGGGACAGAGCTTTCATTAGCTCTGAGGTGCAGCGTCTCCTGAAGGAGGGCATCATCGAGGGGAGCAACAGCCCCTGGCGTGCCCAGGTCGTGGTCGTTAAGACCGGCGATAAAAATCACCTGGTCATCGACTACAGCCAGACCATAAACAGATACACCCAGCTGGACGCATACCCCCTTCCCCGCATATCTGACATGGTCAATCAGATTGCACAATACCGCGTATTCTCGACCATCGACCTTAAGTCGGCCTACCACCAACTCCCTATCCACCCCGAGGACCGCCAGTACACCGCCTTCGAGGCGAATGGGCGCCTATACCACTTCCTTAGGGTCCCGTTCGGTGTCACCAACGGGGTCTCGGTCTTCCAAAGGGAGATGGACCGGATGGTTGACCAGAACGGACTGCAGGCCACATTCCCCTACCTAGATAACGTCACCATCTGCGGCCGCGACCGGCAGGACCACGACGTGAATCTGGAGAAATTCCTCCGTACAGCCCAACGGCTGAACCTCACCTACAATAAGGAGAAATGTGTGTTTAACACCTCGCGCCTTGCCATCCTTGGCTGTGTAGTAGAGAACGGACTCATCGGCCCCGACCCCGAAAGAATGCGCCCCCTCATGGAGCTACCCCTCCCCCACTGCCCTAAGGCACTTAAGAGAACCCTGGGGCTCTTCGCCTACTATGCCCAATGGGTGCCCAATTATGCGGACAAAGCCAGACCCCTCATGAAGTCCACATCCTTCCCCCTTACGGAGGAAGCGTGCGCAGCCTTCTCCCTCATTAAGGGAGACATTGCCAAGGCCACTATGCACGCAGTGGATGAGTCCATCCCCTTCCAAGTCGAGAGCGATGCATCCGACTTCGCCCTAGCCGCCACCCTTAACCAGGAGGGGAGACCGGTGGCCTTCTTCTCAAGGACCCTACAGGGCCCTGAGATCCGACACTCGTCGGTCGAGAAGGAGGCCCAGGCGATTGTGGAGGCGGTACGACGCTGGAGGCACTACCTGGCAGGCAAACGATTTACCCTCCTTACCGACCAACGTTCGGTCGCTTTTATGTTTAATAACAAGCTGAGGGGCAAAATCAAGAATGACAAGATCTTGAGGTGGAGAATCGAGCTCTCCACCTACGATTATGATATCTTGTACCGGCCAGGTAAGCTGAACGAACCCCCCGATGCTCTGTCACGAATTACATGCGCCAGCGCGCAAAGTGATAGACTTCAGACCCTCCACAACGACCTCTGCCACCCCGGGGTCACCAGACTTTACCACTTCATTAAGGCCCGCAACCTGCCCTACTCCATCGAGGAGGTCAGGACCATAACCAGGAACTGCCAGACCTGTGCCGAGTGCAAACCGCACTTCTTTAGGCCGGACAGAGCAAGCCTGATCAAGGCCACCTGCCCCTTCGAGCGCCTGAGCATCGACTTTAAGGGGCCCCTCCCGTCCTCTGACCGTAATGTGTACTTCCTCAACATTGTTGATGAGTACTCCCGTTTCCCCTTTGCCTTCCCCTGCCCAGACATGACCAGTACCACGGTCATTAAATGCCTGAACGACCTCTTCGCCTTGTTTGGGTTCCCAAACTATATACATAGTGACCGGGGCTCCTCTTTCATGAGCGAGGAACTCCGTCAGTTCCTACTAGCGAGAGGTATTGCAGCAAGTAGGACCACCAGCTACAACCCCCGAGGGAACGGCCAGGTGGAAAGAGAGAACGCGACGGTATGGAAGGCCGTCCTCTTAGCCTTAAAGTCTAAGGGCCTCCCAACCTCCCGCTGGCAGGAAGTCCTCCCGACAGCGCTGCACTCCATCCGGTCACTACTTTGCACTGCCGTTAACGCCACCCCCCATGAACGAATGTTTGTTTTCCCCAGGAAGTCGACTACGGGAACCACTCTACCAACCTGGCTGACCTCTCCGGGGCCCGTCTTGCTGCGAAAGCACGTGAGGGCCCATAAAACAGACCCCCTGGTCGAGAGGGTGAACCTCCTGCACGCCAACCCCCAGTACGCCTACGTGGCTTACCCAGACGGGCGGGAGGACACTGTCTCCTTACGAGACCTCGGGCACTCCGGAGACACCACCTTTACCCCCCCCCCCCACCACCCCCCCAATTCCAGCCCAGGTAGACGGCATGCCGGAACCCCACGAGCCTTCGCCGACCACGCAGACACCAGCACTAACACCGGATAATGCAGCACCGCCGCTGCGACGATCGGAGAGGCTTACGAGGCCTCCGGACAGACTGACATACCAGAACTGGTAGTACACTTCACCCCGCCGGACTCAAATCTAAACAAGGGGTGAATGTGGTAAACCACTTTTATCGTTACACTATAGTTATCACTGTTGTATTGTTATCACCGTTATCACTGTTGTATCACGATACGAGGTCGCCTCTTGTCGCGCTGTTATACCTGGGCTGACCACCTCCGACTCCGCCCATGGCTCCACCTACCTGCCCAGGTATAAAGGTAGTCGACTGGCTGGTATTCCTCCTTGTTGGACCCGATCACCCACGAGGGTGGGCTCTGTTATTTAGTCAATAAAAACCTTTAGTTACGTTCCTAACTCGTCGCCTTTTATTGGACGAATTGATAGGTATATCACTTTTCAAGTATGTAACCAATTCCCCTTGGGGGACATTTAGGGGGTGGGGGGATCTTCCTGGATGGATGAATTAAGATGGGCCAAATAACCGTCCTCACTTGTAATTATCTAGTTGAGCCAATGGCTTCTACATGAAGAGAACTATAGAAAAGTAAGATGTCGGTGTTGGCAAGCAGACACAAGTCCTTTCTACCAGGGGTTCACTATCTAACAATGGGATATGTGGCCACTGGCTGCTTTAGTTAATCCTCCCCTTCCAGGAGCGGCAAGAGCACTTGTATCACATCTACTGCCACCCTCACCTGAGATCAACTAACTCATCCCAAGTCTTCATTCAAATTTGGTGATGTCCACATCCGGCCCTATGACTTTTTCTTGCTGGTTGAAAAAGTTTGACTTTTGTTGGGTTCCACTAAGTTTCCGTACTCTCCTGGGCCCAGATCCCATTTTTGCCTCCTCCTTGATTCGCCTCCATCCCAACTAACCCTCATCTACAATTTTTTGTGTGTAGCAGTTTTGCTTGAAGCTGATTTCCAATGAAAGGAAATCGGAGAAGACGACCCAATCTTTCATCCTGGCCCACGAGGCAGCGCAGATGTCAAAAACTTGCAACCCTGCTACCCACCGCACAAAATTCTACCGAAGCTCATAGTGCTAACAGAGTGCTCCCAACTGTGACTCAATTCCACCCACAACACTCTCCGAAAGCGGATATTCTGCAGGAGAAGGTTAGTGATAAATTGCAGTCAGCCTATGCTTCCCTAGGTAAAGAAAGAAAGACTTGCATTGATATAGTGCAAATAACAACAGAAAATGCTGGAAAAACTCAGCAGGCCAGGGCAGCATCGGTGGAGAGAGAAACCGAGTTACCGTTTCGGGTCGATGAGCTTTCGTCAGAACTGGGGGGGAAAAACAGCAGGACATGGAAAGATCAGATCATCTGTTTTAGGTGTTGTTGAGGGAGAAGCGTTGGCCATGACATCGGGAGAATGCCCTGCTCTTCGTCCAGATGAGGTCAAATAAATAGATGCCCAGTTGATGCAGTAACAAAGCTCCCTGCCCTACAGCAGTGCTAAACGGGCTCTGGTTGTTGCAGGGTTGGAGTACTGAGCCGCCTCCCCTCAAGTGGTGACACTGACTCAACAAAAGAGAATTGAGAGTTGTTTTCACTTTTTTAATCAGTTTGTTGAGTCATTTTTCAATCAGTCAGCCACTCCTAGCTCATCCATCCAGAAAACGCCGACTGTCCCCCATGGCATTCAGCCTAAATGATTCCAGGATTTCTGATTCCACTGCCCCTTTCCAGAAGTTCACTCCCAATTGCTTATCAAACTCTTTTATGTGATGAAGGAATTCCTGAACTCAGCCCCACATTTGACTTCTGCCAGTTTGAATTTGTGCCCCTTCTCCCAAGTGTCACGTTTTAATTTAATGTAGCGTTTCCCAAGTTATATTTTCTGTACTGTTTCCTATTGCTGCGAGGTTCCTGTTTTCATGGCCAGTCTTCCCTCGTAACTCAGTCCTCTGCTGCTAGTCCTGCCATGTGGGTCTTCTCCAAGCATTGTCTCCAGGACTGTCTCCGTGACGATAGCTACTCGCAGTGTTCCAGGTGTGGTCTGTCCAGCGCACTGTACAGTTTAAACATGATTGCCTCTGATTTCTACTCCCCTGTTTAATGGCGGCACAGTTCAGCACTCTATTTGCCTGTGGGTTACTGCTCGGGAGTAGATGGACATGTTGAGTGTCATTCTACTAAAAAATGCCTAGATCGCTTTTAACTTGACCCTTTGCTTTTTCAGCACCATTCATGGAGTACTATTTCCATCCATATTTTTTCTTCCTATGGGCAGTACTTTACACTTGGTCCTGACTAAATTTCATTTGCCACTGTTCTGTCCTGGTGTTCAAATCCCTCCAGGGCCTACCTCTTTGGCCAAGCTTTTGGTCACCTGTCCAAGTATCTCTATGTGGCTCGGTGTCAAATGTTGTCTGATTACGCTTCGGTGAAGCATCTTGGGACGTTTTACTGTGTTAAAGGCGCTATATAAATGCAAGTAAATGTTGTTGTATGTATCTGGCTCAATCCATAGATCCTTTGTGGCCTCCTCAGATTCAGATATCCTTCCTACTTTAGTACTATTTGTGAATTTGACCAGTTTGTTCTGAACTTCTGAATCCAAGTCATTAATGTAAATTAAAAACAGTAGAGGTCCCAACACCAATGCCTGAGGTACTAGACTCAATATTTCTCCAGACCCTGAATTGCCATAGCAAACAAGGCTACGGACCAAGTGCTGGAAAATGGGATTAGAATAGACAGGGCTTGATGGCCGGCGTGGACACGATGGGCCAAAGAGCCTCTTTCTGTGCTGCATAACTCTATGACTGACTCCCCTGACAAGTACCCTTCAGACTATTATACATTCCCAGATGTTGCCATAAATCCCCAATACTTTAAATTTAAGTAGCAGCCTTTCATGCAGAACTTTGTCAAAGCCTCTTTGGAAGTGAGGTACACCTAGTCATGGAATCCGAGGGTTGGAAATTCCCCTCGAGCCCTGTTTGGGGCGCTAACTCAGAAGAGCTGGAAAAGTTAGCGCCAGGCGCTAAGCTCTTCCAGTCTCCGAAATTCCCATTTTTTGCTCCCAAGAGGGAAGTGGAGCGCTAAATCAAGCACTTCGCTTCCTTCTTGGAGAGCAAGAGGGGGGGGGGAAGTTCGCGACCTGGGGCGCACTCGGGGCGATGTGCCCAGCAGCACCACGCACCGGGACGCATGGCGCTGCCGCGTTGCAGGGGCTCTTCCCTGAATTAAAGGGAAGGGCCCCACGCTGCATACTCTGCAGTTTTTTTTTAAAACTTACCCGAACCACCGGGGAGCGGGGGTGCCGCATGATCAGCCTGGCACTCCAGCAGAGTGACCGACCGATCGCAGCACAGACCCCGTGTCCCGAGGCACGAGAAAAAGGTTTAAAAAAGAAACTTTAAAAATCTGACACTTATTTCAGGGCGGCCGGCTACTTCACCTTTTAAATGGTGCCCCGCTAGCGGCCGGCCGCCCTGCTCCTGTCCGCTGCAGCAGTCACTGCCATCGCCCGGCGCTGCTGCAGGGGGCGAAGGGGAACTTTTGTGCCGGGGCGATGCGCCCGGAGCTGACGTCTCCAGGCGCAGGAGATCTGGGTGCAACCCGATGCCGCCGCTAGCCTCCCGCGGAATTTGGCGGGAGGCGCGGTCAGCGCTGCGCCCGGGCGAAAAGGCCTTTGCGCCCCATTACTGCCCCCCAACCCCCCCCACAGCAGGCGCAAAAGAGGGTAATTTCTCCCCCGAGAGTTTTATAGCACAGAAGGAGGCTGTTGCACCCATTGGGCCTGTGGCAGGCTCTTTGAGGGAGTATGGACTTAATCATTGTGTTTCTGTTTAATTAATGCCTCTTTTTGTCCTAGACCATGATCTCATTTAATGTCAAAGTTGTAATTCTGACTTTCATTATCACAGGGGAACAGATAGGGTAGATAGAGAGAAACTATTTCTGCTGGTTGGGGATTCTAGGACTAGCGGGCATAGTCTAAAAATTAGATCCAGACCTTTTCAGGAGTGAAATTAGGAAACACTTCTACACACAAAGGGTGGTAGAAGTTTGGAACTCTCTTCCGCAAAGGGCAATTGGTTCTGGATCAATTGTTAATTTTAAATCGGAGATTGATAGCTTTTTGTTAATCAGAGGTATTAAGGGATATGGGCCAAAGGTGGGTATATGGAGTTAAGGTTGCAGATCAGCCATGATCTCATTGAATGGAGGAGCAGGTTTGAGGGGCTGAATGGTCGACTCCTGCTCCTATATTCCTGTGTTCTTGCAGCTGTTCCCTAGTAGAAAGTAAGCCTTTAAAAAGAAAGAAAGACTCGCATTTGTATAGCGCCTTTTACAACTTCGAGATGTCCCAAAGCGCTTTACAGCCAATGAAGTACGTTTGAAGCGTAGTCACTGTTGTAATGTAGGAACTGTGGCAGCCAATTGGCGCACAGCAAGCTCCCACAAACACAATGTGACAATGACCAGGTAATCTGTTTTACTGACGTTGGTTGAGGGATAAATATTAGCCCAGGACACCGGGGAGGAGTCCCCTGCTCCTCTTCAAATAGTGCCGTGGGATCTTTTACTTCATCTGAGAGAGCAGACTGTTTAACGCCTCATCCGAAAGACGACACCTCTGACAGTGCAGCACTCCATCAGTACTGCGCTGGAGTGTCAGCTTGGATTATGCGCTCAAGCCTCTGGAGTGAGACTTGAACGCGCAACTTTCTGACTCGGAGACGAGAGTGTGACCCACTGAGTGACGGCTGATACCGTATGTTAACTATTTTATATTGATCCTCAGTTTCGGCTCTATTAACACCTTTTAGGATACTCACCTCTTTTCTCTGGCATCTTACCTTCTATTACTGAAACAATTACTTTTTTCTCCACAGCTATGCCTATTTTATTTCCCCCTTTGCTCCTCTGACCACCCTTTTAACACATTTCTGGGTTATCTTGTATTCATCCCACTAATTTCCCTCATTTTCTCCCTACAGGATCACAGGAGACCATATTCCTTTTTTACGCCACTTCCTTATTCCCTTTCTGGTTGTCGTACTGATCCAGTTAAGATAAATGTTTGTTTAATCGGTGCTTGCTGTTCCTCGGGATCTAATTAACCTGCATGCTCAGCAGTATACCTTTTAAAGGTATTCCACCTGTCCTCCACTGTAGAGTCATTTTAAAAAATAAAAAAAAATAAAAAATCCCCCACAGTCTATTTGTTTCAGCTCATTTATTTGAAGTTTTTTTTTAACTAGTACACTCAAGTATTGGTTCTCGGTAGTGGTGAAGCCCAGGTCATGCTGACCTTGTTCCTTCTGCAATTTCTGTCATCCAAGGGTGCGGTTATATCTGTTCCCTTTATGTCAACTGAGTCTTTTACCATTGTCAAGCTGGTTGTGGCTTTCCTGAGCCTCCACAGGCCAGGAATATCCTAATTGTTGTTCCCCAATTTCAGGTAGTAGAGGGGCAGGCAGGGTGGGAACTCAGGCAGGGAGTTGATCCCTGATGATCGCAGCTCCGCATCTGGGAATTTTCGCCATAAATTATGATCCTTCCACCTGTGTCATTTAAATTTCAGCTTCGAAAGGCCCCTTTACTTGTACTGTCCTGCAGGCAAACCGCGGTGCTGTGCCGCGGTGGGTGTCCAAGGCTTACAGCAGCCATTCCACCCCCCTCATTCTAGGGAAAGAAGAAAGAACTTGCATTTCTATAGCGCCTTTCACCACCTCGGGTCACCCCAAAGCGCTTTACAGCCAATGAAGCACTTTTTAAAGTGTAGTCACTGTTGTAATGTAGGAAATGCTGCAGCCAATTTGCGCACAGCAAGCTCCCACAAACCACAGTGAGATACATGACCAGATACAGGAAACTTTGTGCTATCCGGCACCGACGGGACTGAGCTGTTGACGTCCCATCAAAACTGCCGGACAAACCAGCGCTAATGTTAAAACATACGGAGATTTTGAGCTCCATATCTGGCAACAAACCCTGTACAGCTTCTAAACAGTCGGCTGTACCTTGCAAGTGTCTCTGTAGCTTAGCAACAGCTTCAGCGAGACCTTGCAGAGCCTGACTGGTGGGGGAAAAAAAAAGCAGCGAAAAGAAAAAAAACCTAACGAAACGACTCCTGATTTTTGCCAGTGGCTCGAGCATTCTGGACAGTTAACCTCTGGATAAACCAAAGTTTCCTGTAATCTGTTTTGGTGATGTTGATTGAGGGATAAATATTGGCCAGGACACCAAGGAGAACTCCCCTGCTCTTCTTCGAAATAATGCCACAGGATGATTAACGTCCACCTAAGAGTGCAGACGGTTTAATGTCTCATCTGAAAGGCGGCACCACCGAGAGTGCGGCACGGCCTCAATGCTGCACCGGAGTTTCAGCCTGGATTATGTGCTCCAGTCTCTGGAGTGGGACTGGAATCGACAGCTTTCTGAGAGTGCTACCACTGCTATTGAGGCTGACCCAGGGAAGCTCCCCAGTGCCAAATCACTAAGGTATTTTTTTTGCCCTATTTTTTTTATCTCCCGATTTTTATTTCTATTGAAGTGAAATTTACCCCCTACAACAACAACTTGCATTGCTATAAGAACATAAAAAATAGGAGCAGGAATCGGCTATTTGGCCCCTTGAGCCTGCTCCGCCATTCAGTGAGATCATGGCTGATCTTCTACCTCACCTCCACCTTCCCGCACTATCCCCATATCCCTTGATTCCCTAAAGATCCAAAAATCTATCGATCTCTGTCTTGAATATACTCAACGACTGAGCCTCCACAGCCCTCTGGGGTAGAGAATTCCAAAGATTCACCACCCTCTGAGTGAAGAAATTTCTCCTCATCTCAGTCCTAAATGGCCGACCCCTTATTCTGAGACTGTGACCCCTGGTTCTAGACTCCCCAGCCAGGGGAAACATCCTCCCTGCATCTACCCTGTCAAGCCCTGTAAGAATTTTGTATGTTTCAATGAGATCACCTCTCATTCTTCTAAACTCTGAATATAGGCCTAGTCTACTCCATCTCTCCTCATAGGACAATCCCCACATCCCAGGAATCAGTCTGGTGAACCTTCCTTGCACTCCCTCTATGGCAAGTATATCCTTCCTTAGGTAAGGTGACCAAAAATGCACACAATACTCCAGGTGTGGTCTCACCAGGGCCCTATATAATTGCAGTAAGATGTCTTTACTCTTATACTCAAATACTCTTATAATAAAGGCCAACATACCATTTGCTTTCCTAATTGCTTGCTGTACCTGCATGTTAACTTAGTGATTTGTGTACAAGGACACCCAGGTCCTTCTGAACACCAACATTTCCCAATCTCTCACCATTTAAAAAATACTCTGCTTTTCTATTTTTCCTACCAAAGTGGATAACTTCACATTTCTCCACATTATATTCTATTTGCCATGTTCTTGACCACTCCCTTAGCTTGTTTATATCCCCTTGAAGCCTCTTTGCATCCTCCTCACAACTTACATTCCCACCCAGCTTTGTATCATCAGCAAACCTGGATATATTACATTTGGCCCCCTCATCCAAATCATTGTGAATAGCTGAGGCCCAAGCACTGATCCTTGCGGTACCCCACGAGTTACAGCCTGCCAACCTGAAAATGACCCGTTTATTCCTACTCTCTGTTTTCTGTCCGTTAACCAATCCTCAATACATGCTAGTGTAGTACCTCCAATCCCATGAGCCCTAATTTTGTTTAATAACCTCTTGTGTGGCACCTTACAGCACCTTTAATGCAGTAAAATGTCCCAAGTCACTTCACAGGAGCGTTATCAGAAAAAATTTGACACCGAGCCACATTTAGAAACATTAGGACAGGTGAGAGGTAGGTTTAAAAGAGCGTCTTAAAGGAGGAGGGAGAGGTAAAGAGGCGGAGAGGCTTAGGGAGGGAATTCCAGAGCTTAGCAATGATACTAAGTGGTCAGATAAGAAATAAAGAACTTGCATATAGATGGTCAAAGTATTTGGTTCCTACTCAAAAAATATTTAAATTTATTATTATGGTCTTTGTTGAAGGATTATTTTTGTGTCTATTTTCAGAAAATGGATGCCATGTTTTATAGTAGCTATGAAGAGAAAATACGTCCTTGCATCGACCTCATTGATTCGCTGAGAAAGTTGGGTGTGGACAAGGATCTGGCTCTTCCGGCCATTGCAGTGATCGGAGACCAGAGTTCCGGGAAGAGCTCAGTCCTGGAGGCACTGTCCGGGGTGTCCCTTCCCAGAGGGAGTGGTAAGACAGCGACCAACAACAACAACAACTTTTATTTGTATAGCGCCTTTAACCTAGTAAAACAACCTAAGGTGCTTCATAGCGTTTTCCAACAAAATTTGACACTGAGCCACATAAGGAGATATTAGGGCAGCTGACCAAGGCTTGGTCAAAGAGGCAGGTTTTAAGAAGCGTCTTAAAGGAGGAAAGAGAGGTAGCGGCGGAGAGATTTAGGCAGGGAATTCCCGAGCTTAGGTCCTTGGCAGCTGAAGGCAGTAGTGGAGCCAGTGGTGAAGCGATTAAAATCGTGGATCAGCAAAGAGGGCAGAATTGGAGGAGCGCAGAGATCTTGGAGGGTTGTAGGTTACAGAGATAGCGAGGGGCGAGGCCATGGAGGGATTTGAAAACATGGATGAGAATTTTGAAATCGCAGCGGTGCTTAACCGAAACCAATGTAGGTCAGCGAGCACAGGGGTGATGGGTGAACGGGGCTTGGTGCGAGTTAGGACACGGGCAGCCGAGTTTTGATGACCTCAAGTTTACGGAGACTGGAAAATGGGAGGCCAGCCAGGAGTGCGTTGGTATAGTCAAGTCTAGAGGTAACAAAGGCATGGATAAGGGTTTCAGCAGCAGATTAGCTGAGGCAGGGCAGAGTCGGGCGATGTTAGAGGTAGAAATAGGCGGTCTTAGTGATGGCGCGGATATGTGGTTGGAATCTCATTTCTGGGTCAAGTACGACGCCAAGGTTGTGAACAGTCTGGTTCAGCCTCAGACAGTTGCTAGGGGAAGGGATGGAGTCGGTGTCCAGGGAACGGAGTTTGTGGCGGGGACTGAAGACAATGGGGGGAATTTTAATCTTAAAAAAAGGATGGATTGGGGTGTGGGGGGTAGTTAAATTGTTAAAAGTCGGAGTCCCGGCCTGAATCCACCTCCAATCCACCCACTTCCAGTTTTAAGGGAGGTGGGACGAGGGCGGGCAGCCAACCAGCTGTCAGGAGGCGGAGGTCAATTTTAATGAGGCTAGCAAACTCGTATCCAAACACACTCCTGGGGAAAAAAATAATCCTGCCTACGCCACTGACTCTTTTCACCGCCTTGTGGGGTTCATTTAATTGAATTTTATTTTTTGGGAAGGTATTCCATTAACTCCTTTCTTTCTCTTTAATTTGGTTTCTTATGTCGTGCACCATTCCCAGCTAAGGGGGGCAGACCTTAATCAAGATCATTCAGACATGAGGTTCCATCTGCCTGTTCCACCACTTCAGGTGAACGTTAAGGACCCAGTGGTACTATTCCAGAAAAGAAGGGTGTTTTCCTGGTGTCCTAGGCATCATTCCTCCTTCAACCAACACCTCCAAGTGCAGATTAACTCCTCTTTCATCTCGCTCCTTCTTGTGGAATCTTGCTGTGCACGAATGAATGCTGATGCAGCACCAGTCACATGTTTCCAAGTACTTTCGTTGTCTGTGAAACACTATGGGACATTTCTGATAGATATTGACGAGTTGCATTTCTTTCTTTAGATTTTACACCCAGCCATTTGCAGGTGTACAAACATTTCCTGGGAGGGGTTTAGGAACAGGAGTAGGCCATTCACTCCCTCGAGCCTGTTCCACCATTCAATTCGATCATGGCTGATCTGTAGCTCCACTCCATCTACCCACCTTGGCTCCATATCCCTTACTTACATTGCCCAACAAAAATCTATCAATCTCGGTTTAGAAAGTTTCAATTGACCCCCCAGCCTCAACAGGGGAGAGAGCTCCAGATTTCCACTAGCCTTTGTGTGAAGAAGTGCTTTTTGACAACACTCTTGAACTGCCTATCTCTAATTTTAAGGTGATGTTCCCTTATTCTGGATTTCCCCACCAGAGGAATTATTTTGCTCTCTCTACCCTATCAACTCCTTTTAATCATCTTCATTAGATCACCCCTTAATCTTCTCTACAAAAGTATAGGAATACCTGTTTGATCCTTCCTTCATCTCTCTAAGCAATCACCTGGCCTTCGCTTGTCATTTCCCCACAACGGCATGGTTTAGATCGGAAACTCACTGTGGCACATTGGAGTGCCAACACGCTGCCCCACCACAGTGCCCTGTGCTGTTGTGGATGTCATACAGTTCATGGTCTGCGGTTACTGCCACACCCAACCAATTTAAGTGGCCCATTAATGATCTAAAAAAAAATTAAGACCTCAAAAAAAGGTGGTCGAGAAAAAGCGGGGAATTATAGACCGGTAAGCCTGACATCGGTAGTGGGGAAAATGCTAGAATCTATTATAAATGATATCATAGCAGAGCACTTGGTAAGCAGTGACAGGATCGGACAAAGTCAACATGGATTTACGAAAGGTAAATCATGCTTGACTAATCTACTGGAATTTTGAGGATGTAACTGGTAAAATAGATAAGGGAGAACCAGTGGATGTGGTGTATTTGGACTTTCAGAAGGCTTTCGATAAGGTCCCACATAAGAGATTAGCGTGTAAAATTAAGGCACATGGGATTGGGGGCAAGGTATTGACTTGGATAGAGAACTGGTTGGCGGACAGAAAGCAAAGAGTTGGAATAAACGGGTCGTTTTCCGAGTGGCAGGCAGTGACTAGTGGGGTACCGCAAGGATCGGTCCTAGGACCCCAGCTGTTCACAATATATATATTAATGATCTGGACGAGGGAATTGGATGTAATATCTCCAAATTTGCAGACGACACAAAGCTGGGTGGGAGGGTATGCTGTGAGGAGGATGTTGTGAAACTCCAGTACGATTTGGACAGATTGGGTGATTGGGCAGAAACATGGCAAATGCACTATAATGTGGATAAATGTGAGGTTATCCACTTTGGTGGCAAAAACAGGAAGGCAGATTATTATTTGAATGGCAATAGATTGGGAGAAGGGGAAGTGCAAAGAGACCTGGGTGTTCTTGTGCACCAGTCGCTGAAGGTAAGCATGCAGGTGCAGCAGGCGGTTAAGAAGGCAAATGGTATGTTGGCCTTCGTAGCAAGAGGGTTCGAGTACAGGAACAAGGATGTCTTGCTACAGTTGTACAGGGCCTTGGTGAGACCGCACCTTGAGTACTGTGTGCAGTTTTGGTCGCCTTACCTGAGGAAGGACGTTCTTGCCATGGAAGGAGTGCAGCGAAGATTCACCAGGCTGATACCTGGGATGGCAGGAATGACGTATGAGGAGAGATTGTGTTGATTGGGCTTATACTCACTGGAGTTTAGAAGATTGAGAGGGGATCTCATCGAAACTTATAACATTCTGTCAGGCCTGGACAAACTAGATGCAGGAAGGATGTTTATGATGGCCGGGGAGTCCAGAACCAGGGGTCATAGTCTAAGGATAAGGTGTAAGCCATTTAGGACTGAAATGAGGAGGAATTTCTTCACCCAGCGAGTGGTGAACCTGTGGAATTCTCTGCCACAGAGGGCGGTGGAGGCCAGTTCATTAAATATATTCAAAAAAGAGTTGGATACATTTCTTAAGGCTAAAGGGATCAAGGGATGTGGGGAGAAGGCAGGGACAGGGTACTGAATTTGGATGATCAGCCATGATCTCATTGAATGGCGGAGCAGGGCCGAATGGCCTACTCCTGCTCCTATCTTCTATGTTTCTATAGCGCCTTTCACAACCACCAGACGTCCCAAAGCACTTTGCAGCCAATGAAGTACTTTTTGAAGTGGAGTCACTGTTGTAATGTAGGAAATACGGCAGCCAATTTGCGCACAGCAAGCTCCCACAAACAGCAATGTGATAATGACCAGATAATCTGTTTTGGTGATGTTGATTGAGGGATAACTATTGGTCAGGACACCAAGGATAACTCCCCTTCAAAATAGTGCCGTGGGATCTTTTACGTCTACCTGAGCGAGCAGACGGGGCCTCGGTTTAACGTCTCATCCAAAAGACGGCACCTCCGACAGCGCAGCACTCCCTCAGCACCGCACTGGCAGTGTCTGTAACATTTGCATACTGAATTATCATTGGCCCGCAGGCATCTGTAAGGAATACCTATTATATTCACATGTGATCACATGCTGAGTTGTCATTGGCCTGCAGGCATCTGTAAGGACTGCTATTGTTTAGAAGACCCAGGGGTCCTGACTCCATCTTGTCCACACGGTGCTGGATGATTGAGAAAGCTTACAGACCTGATGGTTCATTAAAAGAGTTTAAACTGTAATACTCCGTTGTCCTGCAATTTATTATTTTTGTACAAAGTGTGCAAAACAAGACAGTGTCAACCTTCTGACTCCAAGGCGAGGGTGCTACCAACTGAGCCACAGCTAACACTATGTTCTATGATGCACCTAACTGCCAATACTGTGTGGTTGTAATTCACTTTAAACAATGTCATCCTTTTAATTATTCCACGGCAGGTATTGTTACAAGGTGTCCTCTTGAACTGAAGCTGAAAAAAGCCAAAGAGAACAATGTGTGGAAGGGCCAAATCACTTATAGAACTACTGTTGAGGACCTGACGGATCCATCGGAAGTGGAGGAAGAAATTCGGACCGGTACTGCAAAACTGAACTTCACTTATTCTAGATATGTGTGACTTCCTTTCACACTTTATGTTGTGTAAAAACTAATGGTATCATTTACGGATCAAAGATTCTTGATTTGTGCAAATCCACCGGGGATGTCTCCCCACCGTTCATGCTCATTCTTAAGATCGGCCCTACACTGTGTAGGATCATGCGTGACGAATTTGGACCAGGTACAGGAGGCCTGCCAATGCCTATGGAGCTATGTGCTAATGAGAATCAGTGGGGTGAAAATTGGACCTTGTTGTGCCCACTTTCTGGTGTGGTAAACGGGCTGAGGGGGGAAAGGGAACACCCAATCTGCGTCATTGGTAAAGGCAGCTTTGCAGGCATCCCGGGCAGCCGCCTAAAACAGGAGTTTGGTTCTTTACATATGCAAATGAAGGGGCCTAATGCCTTGGGTCCGGTTGCCGATCAGCGGAGAAGGTGCCTGGCTTAGGATTCTTCGGCAGCCACCAACGAAATGTAAGTTAATCTTTCAAAATTCGATCAGAAATCGTTGCTGTGGAACCAGGAGGAGCAGGACTGCTCCCTGGCTCCAGAGGACTCCTGGAGCTCGGGCTCCCACCCACTGCCACCCTTCCCCTCATGCCCCCGCCCCCCCCCCCCCCCCCCCCCCCAAACCCCATCCCACCCACTTACCTTTGGGCCTCGGATGGCGAGGCAGGTGATCCGACATCCGTCTTCGCACAAAGGGGCGAGAAGCCTGTGGCTGATTGACAGGCCATGGCAGCTCGGCCAGACAATATTACTGAGGCCCGAGGCCCAATTTTGGGCCGGTCTTGGTCTTGGGCCTTCTGTTGGGGTGGCCAACACCTGCACAGCGCCGATTCTGGGCCCGAGGCTAGAATTTCTAACCCAGTGCTTTCGGGGGGGGGGGGAGTAAACTTGGAGGGGAAGTTTCCCTTCATCTACCCCGGTGATTATTTCACTCATATCAAACCATATCATGGGCTAGAGATTATTGCAATGGAAATGGTGCATTATTCTTCTCGTTCTTTCCCCGCCCCAAAGAATTGTAAGGTTTGCGAACCAGTATTTCATGAAGACAGTGCCTCTTGAATATAGATGTAGTTCACGTGTTGTTTCGACTGTGTACGTACACTAGGAATATGGTCGAGATGTAATATATTTGTATTCTTAGCTAAAAATGATATTGGTTTGACTTTGATGGCTATCATTTTCTCAGTCACCATTGTATGTTACCTTGTCACTGACCAAACATCACATCTCTCCAGCCCAGAATGTCATGGCAGGTGAAGGAGTAGGAATCAGTGAAGAATTAATCAGCCTCCAAATCGAATCCAGCAACGTTCCTGACCTCACGCTCATCGATCTACCAGGGATAGCCCGAGTAGCTGTCGGTAACCAGCCAGCAGATATCGGAGATCAGGTGTGTAGCCGTACTGTGGCAAATATAAAACAGCTTTTCTATATTCAGTGACTTTTTGTGTTCAGCAGGGTGAAGAATCGGGCTTGCATTGTCTGCAGTAAGTCCTTCTGTGTCAGATCTGGCAAAGGTTAGATGCAGAGTGCAACCATTCCAACACTCTCCTGGCCGGCCTCCCTTCTTCCGCCCTCTGGGATCTCTGCGCTCTTCCAATTCTGGCCTCTTGAGCATCCCCAACTTCCTTTGCCCCACCATTGGCGGCCGTGCCTTCAGCTGTCCAGGCCCTAAGCTCTGGAATTCCCTCCCGAAACCTCTCCGCCTCCCCACATCTCTCTCCTCCTTTAAGATGCTCCTTAAAACCTGCCTCTTTGGCCAAGCTTTTAGTCACCTGTCCTAATGTCACCTTTGGTGTCAATTTTTGTCTATTTTTACTCCTGCGAAGCGCCTTGGGATGCTTTACATTAAAGGTGCTATATAAATGCAAGTTGTTGTTGAGTAAAGCTCTCTCCACATTGTCCCAACAATACATATACACCTTAACTTTACAAGACCAGCCCTTTTAGCACTTTCCCCACTTTCATGGCTTCTCGCAGTAAGATTTCACCTCTCGCAATAATTCCTCTCATGCATATGTTTAAATTGTTTATATAACAGGAAAACAAAAGAGGCAATGTGTTTGATTGGCAAATTCAATTAATTTCTTCCAGAAAATATTATTTTGGGATACTGTATATGAGTAATTTGAGACATGACCTGTGGAAAGTGTAGCGTACTTGGGAGTGACTTTGGACCTATAGGGCTGGATACTTACTCGGGCGGGTTGCATAGGCGGCGAGGCGGCATTTCGGACGGGAAACCCAGAAGTCTGGCTTTCCCGCATGCAGTGGAGCTTTAACTCCACAGTGTGTGACTCTTGGCCCTGACAGGTGACGTAATAAAACTCACTACACACTTGGTTTGAGTATAAAGCAAGTCTCTAATCAACTTGTTTCAAAACATGGAGGTCTAGTTGTACTTCACTAGTTCCTGTCTTACAAAATGTCCCTGAGAAAGCTGGGCCCACACCCGAGTATTTATACTCCTTGGACGGCGCCACCAGCTGGCTGTCCAGTGTTATTTCATGAGTAGTTTCTTTATGATGATGAGAATTATAACAACAGGTTCCCCGCCTGGAAGTCGGCCTGATTGACAGGCTTGGTTTCCAGTCGGGTAGGGAGCACTCTGGAGGAGGCCGCAGGACCAGGTAGGTCCGATCCCTGACCCCGGGGGCGGGGCTGATCCCAAGGGGGTTCGATTGCCGACCCTGTCAATGTGCCCGATCCTGGGGGGGATCTGATCCCCGACCACAAGGGGGGGGTCGAATCCCAAAGGAGGCTCCGATCCCTGACTGCGGGGGTGTCTGATCCCTGACTCCAGGGGGGATCCTAACCCAGGGGGGGAGGTTTGCATGGTCGGGGGGGCCTGATGGTGACGGAGCTTGGGGGGCCGGGAGGGAGCACTCCTGCTCTTCCCGGCCCACAAGGACGGCTCCCTGAGGTTGTCCTCGCCTCGCTGCAGCTGCCGAGAATCCCAAGACCCGGGAAACCCAGCCGGCCGCAGTTAAACCTGAAAAGCAGGTTAAATCCGTGCTTCCAACCTCATTAACATATTTTAAATGCCATCCCGCCTCCTGGGAGCGGATTGGCTGCCCGCCCCTTTTCTCACCTCAGTAAAACACGGAAGTCAACGGGTTGGAGCCGGCTTCCTGATACTCTTGGAATTTTTGCCCATTTAACCTCCCAGCCGCTCACCCATGTTAAAATTCCCTTCTGTGGTTCCCAAAGCTTTCCTTTTCTTTGCCTCATCTCTGGGTCTGTTGTAGAATATTTGCAATTCCTATGTTCCTGATTGATTTATTGACTCCTGGTTCATCCCTTTCCTCTTTCGTGAACATAAGTATAATAATTGCCACCCTCCAATACTTTGACACAATTTCCATTCCTAATCTTTTAGGAAACCGTAGTTAGAGCCTCAGGCTATCTCCTCCTGAGCTTCCTCAATATTCTGGGACGCACACATATTTTGGCCAGGTGGCTTTTCTACTTTTTGTGCATTCTTAAGCCCACCGAGACTAACATTTAAAGAACTCTTCCCCACGTCTCAGTATTCAGGCTAAGATATGAGAAAGTGTAGCGTTGTTAGATGTTTGCTCACATGGCGCACGGCCGTTGTCAGATGTGAGAACTTCTCATACACCATGGGGAAAGATGTCCTGCTATTCTACAAAATTGTGAACTGGTTTATCAAGAATGCATCTACAGTTTATTGCGTGTGTAGCGCAGAACAAATCTTCCCCTTAAATGAAAACAGACAATGCTGGAAATACTCGGCAGGTCAGGCAGCTTCTGTGGAGGGAGAAACGGAGTTAATGGTTGGAATTTTCGGCAGGTTGGGGGGGGGGGGGTTCCGAGGTGTGCGGGGAAACCCAGGAGGCCAGGTTTCCCGCAGGCCCTGCCAACTTTAACGGCAGGGCCTGATTTGCATGCGAGTCCTCAGATTCCCGCCCACAGCCAGCCAGCATGAGAGACAGGCTTGCTGCGGGCGGGTAGGCCTTCAGATGCAGAGAGCAAGGGGTCATCCGGGGGAGGAGTCGCGGGGGGCTCATTGATGGATCACGGGGCAGGTGGGGGTCGGGGATCGGCTGGGATCATCCACAAATTTAGAAATTGTGTTTTGGATTCCAAAGTCTAAATCGTTAACGTAAATTGTGAACAGCAGTGGTCCCAGCACTGATCCTTGTGGAACATCACTACCCACCTTCTGCCACTGTGAATAACTACCATTTACTCCCACTCTCTGCTTTCTGTCCTGAAGCCAGCCACCAATCCATTCTGCTACTTGATCCCTGACTCTGCATTCTCTGACCTTATTCATTTGTCTATTATGGGGTACCTTATCGAAGGCCTTTTGAAAATCTAGATAAAATACATCTACTGTATTACCATTGTCTACTCTCTCTGTTACCTCTTCAAAAAATTCAACATGTTGGTCAAGCAAGATTTTCCCTCTTGAAATCCATGCTATACATTATTATACTTTTTGTTTCTAGATGTTCTTCTATTCTCTCCTTTAGTAGGGATTCCATTATTTTTCCTACCACCGATGTTAAGCTGATGTGGTAGTTAATTACAGTCAGTGACAGTTAAAGAAAGAAGCACCTTGTATAAATAGTTGTTGAGGTGTTCTTCATCAAGGAATTACTTCTTATGAATTCTTTGCCCCCACCCCCAACACTCTTATTTGTTTACTTTTGAACTCACTTTGCAGCTAATAGGTCTATGTTTATTTCAGATTAAGAGACTCATTAAGAAATTTATTCAGAAACAAGAAACAATTAACCTTGTGGTTGTGCCATGCAACGTTGACATAGCAACCACAGAAGCTCTGAAAATGGCCCAGGAAGTGGACCCTTCTGGAGAAAGAACTCTGGGTAATTAAACTGAAAAATGTCCTTTTGACTGTTGTCCCTGCGATTGTTAAAATCAAATCTTTAACACCATCACATTTTGGTGACGCCAAGAAGGAATTAGACAGGTTCTTGTCAACTAATGAGATTCAGGGTTATTAGAAGTGTAGCAAGATAATAAATACTCTGGATGGGTGGGCTGAAGGTCTTCTCCTGCCTCAAACTGTTATTATGTTGCACCTTTTTTTTGTGGCACTAGATTAATCAATGCTGCATAATATTCACCTTCGAGTAGCATGTACATCATATGGATATCTACAGAGCAGAAGACTGCCAGCAGTGGGAAATGAGACTTTATACCCTTGAAAATCATGCTCTGCCACTATTAGTGTGTAAATACTTAATATCGCTCATCTGAAATTCCTTCAATAGCAATTTTAACAAAGAAGTTAACCTGTGGACAAAGTAACTTCACCCATGAAGCATTTGCATGCTAATCAAACATAGTAACAGGTATGATAGTATAATGGTTAATGGTCTAGTGACCCAGAGGTTGACTTTAAATCCCAACCCTGGCAATGGGCCTGAATTTGCGATCGGAGGCTTCGCGCGGGGAAATGCCTCCAATCCACAAATAAAATGCCCGCCTACCTGGGATCCACGGAGACTCGCAGCCCTGGGCCTCTCCGGGTACCCGCAGGAAGAGGCCCACGTATCCCAGGGGCGCAGGCGGTTCACAAGCACCACCGGGATCACGTGGGCCGGCCGAACAAATGACAGAAGGGAATCCCCATCAAACTAGGCATCAGATAAATTTTTTAAATCACATTTAAAATTAATTAAAATAGCATTTAATTAAATATTTAAAACAAAAATTAAATTTTTGAAAAATAAATTTACTTGTTTTAAAGTAGCTAAAAATAAACTTTTTAGTTTTTAAATGCATAAATTATTGATTAAAATTTTATTTTTCTGTTTTTTAAAACTCTTACGCTGGTAAAAGCAGGCCTTACGCTGCTGCTTTTACCAGGCGTAAGAATTTCACAGGCATTCGCTGGGCAGAAGTTGGGCAAATAGCACAACTCTCCGCCCGCGGTGGCCCTTTTCCCGGGGATGTGGATGATCTGTCAAGATGATTCTTGACATCGCAAGTTCCGGGTTTTAGTGCATGCGCAGCGTATGCCTAAACCCAGAACTTGCGCGGCCCCTACGAGCACGTACACACCCGTAGGGGCCGCAAATTACAGCCCATTGAAATCACTAAACCTGAAATGTTTTGCACTTGCACCTTAAAAAGAGCAGAGTTTGCAAATTTACCTGGGAGCATATAATGGGAATTCTGGCGCAGAGGTCGACAGGATTTTCTGTTCATTTTGTGTTAAGGGATGGAAAATTCTCGAGGGCCCATTGACCTCAGCATGGATTCTTGCATATTTGCTCCCAGGCCACGAAAGTCATCACTGGGAATGTGAAGTCGGAAAATCTAGCCTTAAATATATACGTCACACACTCGCTGGTCTGTAGCTGGACACGGCTGGGCGGGAAGGGGGAAATCTTCAGGCTTGAAAGACAATAAGAGATTTGTCACACTACCTCACCAACAAAATGTGTTGAAAATGCAGGTATTTTGACTAAACCTGACCTGGTTGACAAAGGAACAGAAGGCAACGTGGTAGACATTATACAGAACCTAGTGGTGGAGCTGAAGAAAGGTTACATGATCGTTAAGTGCCGCGGCCAAAAAGAGATTAATGACCAACTGACGTTGAGAGAAGCAATAAAGAAAGAGAGAACGTTTTTTGAAGATCATGAGGACTATAGGTAAAACCAACAACAATGAAGAGCTTCTGTCATAATCAATGTTCACCGTAAGCTGCACTTTGTTCTGCGCGGCCTGTTTCTTTTAATGCGCGGTCCCTTTAAATTTCTGCGCATACGCGGTATTTACAGTGTAAAAGCCCGTGAGCGGCCTGCGCGGGTCCTTTCAGTTTACGGCGCGGCCGCACACACACCTTAGCGGAAACATTGGCCATAAAATCTTTCATTAAAGCTGCCCGTGTCCTTACTCGCACCAAGTCCCGTTCGCCCATCACCCCTGTGCTCGTGACCTTCATTGGCTCACGATCCGGCTTCGCCCCTCCCTATCTATCTCTGCAAAGTTCTCCAGCCCTACAACCCTCTGATATCTCTGCGCTCCTCCAATTCTGGCCTCTTGCGCATTCACAATTTTAATCGTTCCACCATTGGCAGTCGTGCTTTCAGCTGCCTAGACCCTAAACTCTGGAATTCCCTCCCTAAACCTCTCATAACATAAGAAGTAGGAGCAGGAGTAGGCCATTCAGCCCCTCGAGCCTGCTCCGCCATTCAATAAGATCATGGCTGATCTGATCTTTGGCCTCAACTCCACTTTCCCGCCCGCTCCCCATAACCCTTGATTCCCCTATAGCTCAAAAATCTGTCAATCTCGGCCTTGAATATATTCAATGACTCCGCCTCCACAGCTCTCTGGGGTAGAGAATTCCAAAGATTCACGACCCTCTGAGAGAAGAAATTCCTCCTCATCTCCGTCTTAAATGGGCGACCCCTTATTCTGAAAATATGCCCCCTCGTTCT
Organism: Somniosus microcephalus; assembly: GCF_052327205.1. Classification (NCBI taxonomy): domain Eukaryota; kingdom Metazoa; phylum Chordata; class Chondrichthyes; order Squaliformes; family Somniosidae; genus Somniosus; species Somniosus microcephalus. The sequence goes on from NC_141000.1 coordinate 112,585,672, forward strand.
AGATTCCCCCACGAGGGGAAACATCCTCTCAGCATCTACTTTGTCAAGCCCCCTCAGAATCTTTTATGTTTCAATAAGATCCCCTCTCATTCTTCTAAACTCCAATGAGTATAGGCCCAACCTGCTCAACCTTTCCTCATAAGACAACTCCCTCATCTCAGGAATCAACCTAGTGAATCGTCTCTGAACTGCCTCCAATGCAAGTATATCCCTCCTTAAATAAGGTAACCAAAACTGCACGCAGTACTCTAGGTGTGGTCTCACCAGCGCCCTATACAGTTATAGCAAGACTTCCCTACTTTTATACTCTATCCCCCTTGCAATAAAGACCACCACTCCATTTGCCTTCCTAATTACTTGCTGTACCTGCATGTTAACTTTTTGTATTTCATGTATGAGGAAACCCAAATCCCTCTGTACCGCCGCATTCTGTAGTCTTTCTCCATTTAAATAATATTTTTCTTTTCTATTCTTCCTACCAAAGTGGATAACCTCACATTTTCCCACGTTATACTCCCATCTGTCAAATTCTTGCCCACTCACTTAACCTATCTAAATCCCTTTGTAGACTCTCTGGGCAGGATTTTCATTGGGCCGTGGAGGCGGGATTGGAGGCATATTGGGGGAGTTAAAATCCCAAAATCGGGGGGCACGAACCCATCCTGCCGCCAACCCGCCTCCTTGCCAGTTTCAAAGGAGGCGGGTACCCGACCCGCACTGGGACCCGCCTCCCCGAGGCGGGAAGGGGATTAGTGCCAATTGTTAAAAACAGGCAGTTTTTAGCCTAATCCCTATTTTCATTGGTGAAATGTGGGATTCCCGACGGCTCCAAACCACGTCAAGTTAGCGAGGCGGGCCGTCGGGCTGAAGGGCTTGGAGGGGTCGAGATGTCCGGTGTTCCGGTGAGTGATGGGTGTATGAGTGCAGAGGTAAGTGTGTTTGGAGTGTTTAAAGAAGTTTTACTTACCTTTACAGCCTTCCTTCCTTCCGGTCTTGGGAGTCCCTCATCTCACCGGCACAGAAAGCAGAATGGCCGCGATCTGTCAAAAATTGCAGCATTCAGCTTTCTGTTCCGGAGAGATCTCTAAATCATCCTGAGAGGAAGGAATTAACTTGGAGTACAGACTGTCAGTGATTGACAGCGTCAAACAGCTGTCAAACGCTGATATTTCATCTGTCAAAAGCTCTTGACAGATGAAATATCAATCTGTGACGTCACCTGTTGCTGGGTGGCCCTTAATTGGCCTGCTGGACAGGCTCAACAAGGTGAATCAAGTCAAAATCGTGTGGGTTGGCTACAACTTGATGGAGGCGGGACTACAACCCCGAAAGTTGTAGCCTCCTCAATGAAAATCCAGCCCATTATGTCCTCCTCACAACCTACTTCCCCACCTATCTGTATCGTCTGCAAATTTGGCTACAATACACACGCTTCCTTCATCCAAGTCATTAATATAGATTGAAAATAGCTGAGGCCCCAGCACTGATCCTTGTGGCACCCCACTAGTTACAGATTGCCATCCTGAAAATGACCCATTTATCCCGACTCTCTGTTTTCTGTTAGTTAACCAATCTCTATCCATGCTAATATATTATCCCCAACACCATGAGCTCTTATCTTGTGCAGTAACCTTTTATGTAGCACTCTCTCTCCTCCTTAAGATGCTCCTTAAAACTGACCTCTTTGAACAAGCTTTTGGTCATTTGTCCTAATATCTCCTTATGTGGCTCGTGTCAAATTTTGTTTGAAAATGTTCCTTTGCGGCGCCTTGGGATGTTTGACTACATTAACGGCGCTATATAAATGCAAGTTGTTGTTCTTCTCCATCTTCCTCCCTTTTCTCTCTCTCTCTCTCTCTTTTTCCCCCCCCCCCGACTTTCTTCCTTTGTCCTTCCTTTACTTCCAATCTTCCTTTCTAGATCCCTTCCTAGCTTCCACCTTCCCTCCAATCTGTAGGAGCACCATCACCTCCAAGCTCCCCTCCATTCATTCCTTTATCGTTGTTACATCAACCACCACCACCTTCTCGGGACAGCTAGGGATGACCAATAAACGTGGCCTTGCGAGCGTCACCCACACCCCGAGAATAATGTTTAATTATTCTTTGTCTCCTTTGAATAATGGCCCAGAAATTCGGGTCGGGGGCTTCCCGCGGGTGTAAGCCCCCGACCTGCACTTACCTTGCGTGCTGGCAGTTGAGCTGTAGGGCCCTGTGGAATTCCGATCCGGGGCCTGGCCCAGCTGTCGGCGCGCAGTGCTTGCGTATCCCAGGGGCGCAGTTAGTTCGATGCGTCCCCTGGGATCACGTGGGCCATGGGGAGCCAATCGGAGCAGGGAATGCTCCATTCATAAGATTGACAGGAAGTGCTGTCAAGACTTATAAATACTACGGCCCCAAAATAGCACTAAACCTTCAAATAATTTTTTTTTTACATCACATTTTTAAAATAAACTATAAATTACATGAAATAACTATTTTAAACAATAATTTAAATTTTTGAAAAAAATAATTTTATATTCTAACGGGGCTAAAAATAAACTCACCTTGTTTTAAAGTATTTAAAAATAATAAACCTGTGGGGAAAAAATGTTTTAATTTTAATTAATACACCACTTACCTTGTAAAAAGCAGGCCTTACGCCTGCTTTTTACATTTCTAAATTCTGGAGACTTACCCTCACGGAAAAATCTGTTTTTATAAAAAAAAAAAAAAACAACCTAAGTTTGATGCACGCGCAGCCTCCCTCGCACATGCGTTCGACCTCTGAACCCCTGCTTTCAGAGGAATGGAAGTGCCGGTTTCCCGTGCATGCAGAAAACCGGCACTTCCTTTGGGCCTACGGGTGAGTACCCCGTGCGTACTCACCCGTGGAGACCCGAATTTCTGGACCATAATATGTTTTGTTTGTGGTCTTCACCAATAGAAACCATTTAAAATAATTGATCTGTAGCTCTGTTCTTGAGATGGCAACTACAACAGGTTTAAGAAAGACTTGCATTTATATAGCACCTTTCTCGACCACCGGGCTTCCTCCTTGAACTGCTGCAGTCCTTGTGGTGATGGTGTTCTCATAGTGCTGTTAGGTAGGCAATGCTGAAATATTGACGTAACAACGATGAAGGAATGAATGGACGGGAGGTTGGCGGTGATGGTGCTCCGACAAATTGCTTTACAGCCAATGAAGTACATTTGAAGTATAGGCACTGTTGTAATGTGGGAAACGCGGCAGCCAATTTGCGCACAGCAAGGTTCCACAAACAGCAATGTGATAATGACCAGATAATATTTTTTTTTTAGTGATGTTAATTGAGGGATAAATATTGGCCAGGACACCGGAGATAACTCACACTGCTCTTCTTCAAGTAGTGCCATGGGATCTTTTACGTCCACCTGAGTGAGCAGATGGGGCCTCAGTTTAACGCCTCATCCGAAAGACAGCACTGCCGACAGTGCAGTACTCCCACAGCGCCGCGCTGGGTGCATCAGCCTAGATTTTTGTGCTCATGTCCCTGGAGTGGGACTTGAACCCACAACCTTCTGATCCAGAGACTGAGCGACAGCTGACACGGTTTATGGAAAAGCCCTGCTGTATGACTAATAAGGTTGTGCAATTTCTTTGCTCCTCAGACCTCTCTTGGATGATAAGAAGGCCACCATCCCATGCTTGGCTGATAGACTTACGTCAGAACTTGTTGACCACATCATAGTAAGTTTTTGGTAAATACGTTCGAGTTCAACCCTATCCACAGTTAGAGGTTGTGTCAGTTAATTTAACATGAACTTTTACACATTGTTGATTTTTGCATTGTAATCATCTTCTTGCATTTTTGAAGAAATCTTTGCCCAGTTTGGAAAAGGAGATTGAAGAGAAACTGTGCACAACAGCCAAAGAATTGGAAAGACAGGGTGAGGGAGTTCCAGACACAGACAGTGAAAAAGTAACTTTTATGATTCAGGTTAGTATTGCATCTTATAAATCGTAAATGGGCTGAAAATCAGCAGACCTTCTGGCAACACGCTGCTACTATGACGCCAGGGGGAGTGGGCCTTAAATTTGGCCAGAAACGGGACACATAAAGTGTGGGGTAAATCATCAGGGATTCCATAGAGCCTTATCAGGGACAGAGCCTCCACCCACTTCATACAAGTTCAATGGCAAAAGAAGGGGGTTGAGCCAAGGATGGAGATTCCCTACAACATTTCTGACCGTCAGCGAGACCGGACGTGCCATCGATAATATACCATGCTGCAAAAACCGTGGAGGTTGAGCCCATTTTAGGGGTTCAGGCTGGCATCGAAGCCTGAATTCTCAAAAAGAAAGCTCGTTTTAGGAGTGCACATCCGATTTTCTTCCTGAGGCGGGAACCTGGCATCGCCCCCACCCACCCTCAAACCGGGACTTTGAATGGACTTTGAATGGAACTTCAACGGAAGCTCGGGATGTGACCCTAATTCCCTAGCCAGTGACTCCATCTCTCTCCCTAACACACGGCTCGCAACTTTGGTGTCATATTTGACCCTGAAATGAGCTTCCGCCCACATATCCGCAGCATAACAAAGACTGCCTATTTCCACCTCCGTAACATCGCCCGTCTCCGCCTTTGCCTCAGCTCATCCGCGGCTGAAACCCTCATCCATGCCTTTGTTACCTCTAGACTTGACTATCCAACGCACTCCTGGCTGACCTCCCACATTTTACCCTATGTAAACTTGAGGTCATCCAAAACTCGGCTGCCCGTGTCCTAATTCGCGCCAAGTCACAGTCACGTTCACCCATCACCCCTGCGCTCACTGACCTACATTGGCTCCCGGTTAAGCAACGCCTCGATTTCAAAATTCTCATCCTCGTTTTCAAATCCCTCCATGGCCCCGCCCCTCCCTATCTCTCTAATCTCGTCCAGCCCCACAACCCCCTGAGATATCTGCGCTCCTCTAATTCTGCCCTCTTGAGCATCCCTGATTATAATCGCTCAACCATTGGTGGCCGTGCCTTCTGTGGCCTAGGCCCTTAGCTCTGGAATTCCCTGCCTAAACCTCTCTACCTCTCCTTCCTCCTTTTAAGACGCTCCTTAAAACCTACCTCTTTGACCAAGCTTTTGGTCACCTGCCCAAATTTCTCCTTATGTGGCTTGGTGTCAAATTTTTTGTCTCATAACGCTCCTGTGAAGCGCCTTGGGACGTTTTTATTACGTTAAAGGCGCTATATAAATACAAGTTGTTGTTGTGATTGGGGGGGCACCCGCCGTTGGCATGTGAATTAGGGGACCTCCCCCCGGATACCACAAACTTTGGAGGAATCCGTGGCGGAGGTCCAAGGCCAGTGCATTCTGGTACTTACAACGGGATGAACCTCCCCTCACCCCCTCCCTCCAGAGCCTGTCCAAGATGCCATAGCTGAGATATTGAACTCTGCAGAGTGAGAGAGATTGGGTCTGTGTCTTATCATGCCATGGGGCAACTTGTCACTACTCCACCATACTTCACCACACCAACGTGTTTTAATTGTAATGTGTGTTTAATACCTGTTGACGTTGCAGTTTTTTTTTACAAAAACGTCCAGATTTATTTCTATCGTACAGCAACCCAAAACCATTCACCGTTTAATATTTCATCCAAATAAACACTCTTTCCCCCCCCCCCCCAATGCAACCACTCCCAGCAGCAGTGCTACCCCAACCCCCTCTTGCCCAGAGACACAAGCAGCAGAGGAATTGAATAAATACTTTGTTTCTATCTTCACGGAGGAAGACACAACAAAACCTCTCAGAAATACCAGAAAACCAAGGGTGTGACGAGAATGAGGAACTTAAAGAAATTATTATTAGTAAAAAATAAAAAAAAAGTACTAGCAAAATTAATGGGACTAAAAGTCGACAAATCCCAAGGACCGGATGATCTACATCCTAGGGTTTCGAAAGAGGTGGCCATTGGGATAGTGGATGCATTCGTTGTCATCTTCCAAAATTCTATAGATTATGGAATGGTTCCTGCAGATTGGAGGATAGCAAATGTAACCCCGCTATTTAAGAAAGGAGGGAGAGAGAAAACGGGGAACTACAGACCTGTTAGCCTCACATCAGTAGTTGGGAAAATGCTGGAATCTATTATAAAGGATGCAATAACTGGGCACTTAGAAACGAATAGTAAGATTGGGCAGAGTCAACATGGATTTATGAAAGGGAAATCCTGTTTGACAAACCTATTGGAGTTCTTTGAGGATGTAACTAGTGGAGTAGACAAAGGGAAACCGGTAGATGTGGTGTATTTGGATTTTCAGAAGGCCTTCGATAAGGTCCCACACAAGAGGTCGGTGAACAAAATTAGGGCACATGGAATTGGGGGTAATATACTAGCATGGATTGAGAATTGGTTAACAGACAGAAAACAAAGAGTAGGGATAAACGGGTCTTTTTCAGGATGGCAGGCTGTGACTAGTGGGGTACCGCAAGGATCGGTGCTTGGGCCCCAGCTATTCACAATCTATATCAATGATTTGGACGAGGGGACTAAATGTAACATTTCCAAATTTGCTGATGATACAAAGCTAGGTGTCAGTGTCAGTTGTGAAGAGGCTTCAAGGGGATCGCGACAGGCTCAGTGAGTGGGCGAGAACATGGCAGATGGAATATAATGTGGATAAATGTGAAGTTATCCACTTTGGTAGAAAAAACAGAAAGGCAGAGTATTTCCTAAATGGTGAAAGATTGGGGAATGCAGATGCTCAAAGGGACCTGGGTGTCCTTGTCCATGAGTCACTGAAAGTGAATGTGCAGGGGCAGCAAGCCATTAGGAAGGCAAATGGTATGCTGGCCTTCATTACAAGAGGATTTGAGTACAGGAGTAAAGAAGTCTTACACCAATTATATAGGGCCTTGGTGAGACCACACCTGGGGTACTGTGTACAATTTTGGTCTCCTTACCCAAGGAAGGATATACCTGCCATAGAGGGAGTGCAACGAAGGTTCACGAGATTGATTCCTGGGATGGCAGGACTGTCGTATGAGAAGTGATTGAGTAAACTAGGCCTGTATTCTCTTGAATTCAGAAGAATGAGAGGGGATCTCATTGAAGCATACACAATTATTACAGGGCTTGATAGGATGGATGCTGGGAGAATGTTTCCCTTAGCTGGGGAGTCTAGGCCACAGCCTCAAGATAAAGGGTAGGCCATTCAGGACTGAGATGAGAAGAAATTTCTTCACACAGAGGGTGGTGAATCTTTAGAATTCTCTACCCCAGAGGGCTGTGGCGGCTCAGTCATTGGGTATATTCAAAACAGAAGTTGATAGATTTCTGACTAGTAAGGGCATCAAGGGATATGGCGATAGGGCCGGTGAATGGACTTGAGGCAGAAGATCAGCCATGATCTCATTGAATGGCGGAGCAGGCTTGAATGGCCTGCTCCTGCTCCTATTTCTTATGTTCTTAAGTGATCGCCATTGTCCACCGTCTTCGATTTTGTTCACAGAAAATCAATGCGTTTGGTCAACACCTCACAGGTTTAGCTTCAGGGGAGGAGCCTGACGATTGCATCAAGAAGGAGAGGTGCTACACAAACGTACGGAGGGAGTTTGAAAACTGGAACGATCATCTCAATATGGTTAAACAGCAATGTGAGTGCATAAGGAAATAGGGAGTACAATTATGTAATTTCAATAACTTTTTCAGAGCCAGGCAGGGCATCGGACTGAAAACTGAACTAACACTGCTCATATCTAATTGGACCAGGTTGTAGATTCTTTTGTCTTCTGACACGTTTCCTCATAACTGTTCTGTATCCAAGTGCCCTTCACCCGCGAAGATTCCTACCCTCCTCACACTCCTGCTAACCTTCCTCAGACAACTCATCCTTTTCCGGTGATTTAAAGATGGTTGTTTGGCATTTGTATTTTACAGCTGTGTTGAAGGAAAACAGTGGTCTGTGTTTCTCTTTTAGGGTTGTCCTGCTGTGCATCTCCCAATATTTTCTCTTTCTGTTTCTGTGTTTCCTTAACTGCATGGTATGAATCTAAATTCTTGGCTTCCAAGTTGGGAGGGAAGGAAGAGGGGGTATGGATGGTTTCAGCCGTGGCTCATTGATGTGCCTCAATAATTCCGAGACTCGATGTTAGCGAAACAAAACAAGGCTTTTATTAACTTAGAAAGTAACACGTAAGAGAGAGAGGTATCTTCCTTCTGGAGACTGAGGCCAGACTGAGCTAGCTTACAAAAGGGGCCAGGTATGGGCGGAGCCCTACACACACAGCACATTCCAGCACATTCCAATAAACAATACAATGAGGACTGGGGGAAGGGAAATGACACTGAAACCGACCACAGTCACAGGCAGTGATGAATGGAATATTTCATCACACTCTGTGGGTAGCACTCTTGCCTCTGAGTCAGAAGGTGGTGGGTTCGAGTCCCACGCCAGAAACTTGAGCACAAAAATCCAGGCTGACACTCCAGTGCAGTGCTGAGGGAGTGCTGTACTGTCGGAGGTGCCGTCTTTCGGATGAGACGTCTGCCCTCTCAGGTGGACGTAAACGATCCCTGGTCAATACTTATCCCTCAACCAACATCACTAAAATAGATTATCTAGTTGCAATCTCTTGTTTGTGGGAGCTTGCTGTGTGCAAATTGGCCTCAGCATCTCCTACATTACAACATTGACTACACTTCAAAAATACTTCCGTGGCTGAAGCCATGAAAGGCGCGATATAAATGCAAATTCTTTTCTAATTGATGGTCTGTTATGTGACCATGAGCTTTCACCTCATGCCTGTATCTAGCGCAAAGCACATTACCGCTATCATACCACACAATGAAATGCTGATCATCTCTTGAAAATGTAACCGTTTCCAATTTATTTACTTTGAATAACAGTCCATGGTGTGATGCGTAACAAAGTTCTGGAATATGAAAAATCTTACCGTGGGCGGGAGTTACCTGGGTTTGTCAACTACAAAACGTTCGAGTCGATAGTGAAGCAACAGATTGCTAAGCTGCAACAACCTGCCATTCAGATACTGAAGAAAGTTACAGGTAAGTCAACTGAAGCTTTATTGTTTCATCAAAGCGCGAAACCCCCAGAGCTCCCTTCGTTCAATATTGGAAGGGTTGACTACTTCAAAATGAATTTTTTTTTTCCTTTTCTCTTTGTCCTTAAATTTATTTGATGTCTTTTGGTTCCTACCCCCATTCCCCCTTGGGTCCCCCTGGCCGCGATCAATGCTTTTCCTAAATTGGCCACAAGGGCAAGACAGAGTAGCGCTACTGATTTACTTTACCCCAGCCTCTCCATAAGAGTAAGGTCATGAGCCGGAATTTCCTCAGAGCTGCTCTCGCTCCGCGTGTAAATGGGTTTTCCGTCACAAATCCAGTGAAGTTCCGATGGCAGAGCGGGAACACCTCTGAGGAAACTCTTGGGCCTTGCATGACACGGGTCGAAACTGGCCATTTCTCCATTGAAAGAGATTGATGCCAATATCCTGGCCAGATGAGTGCTGTGTGAGCACAATGACTGGCAGCTGGGGGATGGCGAGCTGACTGACCTCTCTTGATTCAGCAACGGCAACTCATTCAAATAATCAGCTCCCTATCTGTTTTGTCACGAGCACAGGTAGTGCATTGAATGAATGAAAGCAATGAGGAGAGCAGAGCTGCGGCACCATTTTAAGAAACTGGTGTTTGTTGTGGCTGGGTGGACCAGCAGGAATGAAACCTCAACAAGGACAACTGGGCCGAACCATCGCCTCCGACGAGGAGGCATCGGATTAATTGTTTGGAGAGGTTCAGAGCAGGAAACTAGCGATCTTTGGTACAGGGGCGGAACCGCCCGGTGCGGGCCACGGGGGCGGAACCGCCCGGTGCGGGCCACGGGGGCGGAACCGCCCGGTGCGGGCCACGGGGGCGGAACCGCCCGGTGCGGGCCACGGGGGCGGAACCGCCCGGTGCGGGCAAATGTGCAGCAAGCATGGCAAGAATTGTTGAACTGAGCCAGTGTTGTCTCCCAAGTTCATATTAAGTTCATGGGCTCAATTACAGTTGGCCAAACATCATGCAACATCAACAGAAGTGCCCCCTAGGAATTGAGTTCAGCCCATCTAAACTCATCTCGCATCGGGCCTTTATAAGCCAGTACAGGAGACTTTCACCTCTGGTCGAGCCTAGCTTTGAACTTGGGTCCCAGAATGGAAAGGATGGTGTACTAACGCAGTTGATCACCCAATCTCCCTATCTTACTGTGAAGCATCTACATTCATGCCAACCTTTGTCATCTTTGAAGACATGTTCCAATTCCACTCGTGAATACGTCAATTATATATATTTTTTTCCCACTTTCTATTGCAGAAATTGTACGAGACGCTTTTCTGGATGTCGCTGTCTACACTTTCTGTGGAGTTCCAAATCTTTTGAGAGCTGCCAAGGTACAGTGTAGATATTAGTACACATATTTGAATTTGTTACTGGGATGTGGGCATTGCTGGCAAGGCCAGCATTTATTGCCCATCCCTAATTGCCCTTGCAAAGGTGGTGGTGAGCCGCCGCCTTGAACCGCTGCAGTCCGTGTGGTGAAGGTACTCCCATAGTGCTGTTAGGGAGGGAGTTCCGGGATTTTGACCCAGCGACGATGAAGGAACGGCCACTATATTTCCAAGTCAGGATGGTGTGCAACTTGGAGAGGAACTTGCAGATGATGGTGGTCCTGTGCACCTGCTGCCCTTGTCCTTCTAAGTGGTAGAGGTCGCGAGTTTGGAAGGTGCTGCCGAAGAAGCCTTGGCGAGTTGCTGCAGTGCATCTTGTAGATGGTACACACTGCAGCTACGGTGTTCCGGTGGTGGAGGGAGTGAATGTTTAAGGTGGTGGATGGGGTGCCAATCAAGCGGGCCGCTTTGTCCTGGATGATGTTGAGTTTCTTGAGTGTTGTTGGAGCTGCACTCATCCAGGCAAGTGGAGAGTATTACATCACACTCCTTACTTGTGCCTTGTAGATGGTGGAAAGGCTTTGGGGAGTCGGGGGATGAGACACTTGCCACAGAATACCTAGCCTCTGACCTGCTCTTGTTGCCACAGTATTTATGTGGCTGGTCCAGTTAAGTTTCTGGTCGATGGTGAACCCCAGGATGTTGAATGTTACCTGCCACTTATCATCCCAAGCCTGAATGCCATCTAGGTCTTGCTGCATGCGGGCATGGACTGCTTCATTATCTGAGGAGTTGCAAATGGCACCTCTGGAATTCAGCTCCTTTGTCCATGTTTGGACCAAAGCTGTAATGAGGTCTGAAGCCGAGGCGTCCTGGCAGAACCCAAACTGAGCATCAGTAAGCAGGTTATTGGTAAGTGCTGCTTGATGGGAAGATGTCATCAACAGTGCCATCACTTTGCTGATGTGTGAGAGTAGACTGATGGGGTGGTAATTGGCCGGATTGAATTTGTCCTGCTTTTTGTGGACAGGACATACCTGGGCAGTTTTCCACATTGTCGGGTAGATGCCAGTGTTGTAGCTGTACTGGAACAGCTTGGCTAGAGGCACGGCTAGTTCTGGAGCAGTCCTCCGCATGATAGCTGGGATGTTGTCAGGGCCCATGGCCTTTGCTGTATCCAGTGCGCTCAGCCTTTTCTTGATATCGCGTGGAGTGAATCGAATTGGCTGAAGGCTGGCTTCTGTGATGGTGGGGACCTCCGGAGGAGGCCGATATGGATCATCCACTCGGTGCTTCTGGCTGCAGATGTTTGCAAATGCTTCAGCCTTGTCTTTTGCGCTTGCGTGCTGGGCTCTGCCATCATTGGGGATGGGGATATTCATGGAGCCTCCTCCGCCCGTTAGTTGTTTAATGGTCTAGCACCATGGACTGCAGAGCTTTGATCTGATCTGTTGATTGTGGGATCGCTTAGCTCTGTCTATGGCATGCTGCTTCTGCTGTTTAGCATCCATGTAGTCCTGCATTGCAACTTTCCCAGGTTGGCACCGCATTTTAAAGTATGCCTGGTGCTGCTCTTGGCATGCTCTTCTACACCACTCATTGAACCAGGGCTGGCCCCCTGGTTTGGTGGTAATGGTAGAGTGAGGAATATGCCGGTCCATGAGGTTACAGATTGTGGTGGAATACAATTCTCCTGCTGCTGATGGCCCACAGCGCCTCATGGATGCCCAGTTTTGAGCTACTAGATCTGTTCTGAATCTGTCCCATTTAGCATGGTGGTAGGGCCACACAACACGATGGAGGGTGTCCTCATTGTGAAGATGAGACTTCGTCTCCACAAGGACAGTGCAGTGGTCACTGCTACCAATGCTGTCATGGACAGATGCATCTGTGACTGGTAGATTGGCGAGGACGAGGTCAAGTAGATTTTTCCCTCGTGTTGGTTCTCTCACCACCTGTCGCAGGCCTAGTCTGGCAGTTATGTCCTTCAGGACTCGGCCAGCTCAGTCAGTAGTGGTGCTACCGAGCCACTCTTGGTGATGGACATTGAAGTCCCCCACCCATGGTACATTCTGTGCCCTTGCTACCCTCACTGCTCGTTCCAAGTGGTGTTCAACAAGAACGAGTACTGATTCATCAGCTGAGGGAGAGCGATTGGTAATCAGCTGGAGGTTTGCTTGACCTGAAGCCATGAGACTTCATGGGGTCTGGAGTCAATGTTGAGGACTCCCAGGGCCACTCCCTCCCAACTGTATACCACTGAGCCGCCACCCCTGGTGGGTCTGTCCTGCTGGTGGGACAGGACATACCCAGGGATGGTGATGGAGGAGTCTGGGACATTGGCTGAAAGGTATGATTCTGTGAGTATACATCTCCATGTTTGAATCCCTCCAATCAGGTTTCCGCCCTTGCCAAAGTACTGAAACAGCTCTCATCAAAGTCGCAAATGACATCCTTTGTGACTGTGACAAAGGTAAACTATCCCTCCTCATCCTTCTTGACTTGTCTGCAGCCTTTGACATGGTTGACCACTCCATCCTTCTCCAACGTCTCTCTACCATTGTCCAGCTGGGTGGGACTGCACTCGCCTGATTCCATTCTTATCTATCTAATCGTAGCCAGAGAATCACCTGCAATGGCTTCTCTTCCCTCTCCTGCATCGTTACCTCATCTACATGCTGCCCCTTGGCGGCATCATCCAAAAACACAGCATCAGTTTCCACATGTACACTGATGATGCCAGCTCTACCTCACCACCACTTCACTTGATCCCTCCACGGTCTCTAAATTCTCAGACTGCTTGTCCAACATCCAGTTCTGGATGAGCAGAAATTTTCTCCAATTAAATATTGGGAAGGCCTAAGCCATAGTTTTCAGTCCCTGCCACAAACTCCGTTCCCTAGCCACTGACTCCATCCCTCTCCCTAACATCTGTCTGAGGCTGAACCACACTGTTTGCAACCTTGGTGTCATATTTGACCCTGAAATGAGCTTCCGACCACATATCTGTGGCATAACTAAGACTGCCTACTTCCACCTCCGTAACATCGCCTGTCTCCATCCTTGCCTCAGCTCATCCTCTGCTGAAACCCTCATCTATGCCTTTGCTACCTTTAGACTTGATAATTCCAACACACTCCTGGCTGGCCTCCAACATTCCACCCTACGTAAACTTGAGGTCATCCAGAACTCTGCTGCCCGTGCCCTAACTCACACCAAGTCCCATTCACCCATCACCCCTGTGCTCGCTGACCTACATTGGCTCCTGGTTAAGCAATGTCTTGATTTCAAAATTCTCATCCTTGTTTTCAAATCCCTCCATGGCCTCGCCCCTCCCTATCTCTCTAATCTCCTCCAGCCCCACAAACCCCCCGAGATATCGGCGCTCCTCTAATTCTGCCCTCTTGAGCATCCCTGATTATAATCGCTCAATCATTGGTGGCCGTGCCTTCAGTTGCCTCGGCCCTAAGCTCTGGAATTCCCTGCCTAAACCTCTCCACCTCGCTACCTCTCTCTCCTTTTAAGATGCTCCTTCAAACCTACCTCTTTGACCAAGCTTTTGGTCACTTGCCTGAATTTCTCTTCTGGCCTGGCGTCAAATTTTTTGTCTTCTAACACTCCTGTGAAGCGCCTTCGGATGTTTTACTACATTAAAAGCGCGAGATAAATGCACGTTGTTGTTGTATTAGTCCAGGCCTCAGGATTACTAGTCCAGTAACATAACCACTATGCATTCGATCCAATTTTTCACCTACAAAGCTTTTTTTTTTCAAAATTACCTGAACTGCAATTTACTTAATGGACAGTGGATATGGGGCAGAGTGAGCTGATCATGGAATTTATTATTTAAAATAATTTGCTTAATGCCTCTGTTTAGAAAGCACACAAAATAATGGCCTGTGAATCAGTCAAGCCTTCATGTGTTCCTACAATAGCAACAACTTATACTTGTACTTATATACTTCTTCTTCAGCAGTCCCTCGGAACCGAGGATGACTTGCTTCCACACTAAAAATGAGTTCTCAGGTGACTGATGCGGAACCTACAGTCTCTGTCACAGGTGGGGCAGACGGTGGTTGAAGGGACGGGTGGGTGGGGTGCTTGGGTTGACGTGCGCTCCTTCCGCTGTTTGCACTTGGCTTCTGCTTGCTCCTGGCGAAGAGATTCGAGGTGTTTGGCGCCTTCCCGGGTGCTTCTCCACCACTTTGTACGGTCTTGGGCCAGGGATTCCCAGGTGTCGGTAGGGATGATGCACTTTTTCAAGGAGGCTTTGAGGGTGTCCTTGAAGAGTTTCCTCTGCCCACCTGGGGCTCTCTTGCTGTGCCGGAGCTCTGAGTAGAGTACTTGTTTTGGGAGTCTTGTATCGGGCATGCGGACAATGTGACCCGTCCATCGGAGCTGATTGAGCATGGTCAAAGCATCGATGCTGGGGATGTTGGCCTGAGCAAGAACACTGACATTGGTGCGCCTATCCTGCCAATGGGTTTGCAGGATCTTGCGGAGGCAGCGTTGGTGGTACCTCTCCAGTGCTTTGAGGTGCCTGCTGTACATGGTCCATGTCTCTGAAGCATACAGGAGGGCGGGTATTACTGCTGCTCTGTAGAGCATGAGCTTGGTGTTGGGTTTGAGGTCCTGGTCTTCAAACACTCTTCCCTGTACTTATATAGCGCCTTTAACGTAGTAAAACATCCCAAGGCGCTTCACAGGAGTGTTATCAAACAAAATTTGTTAATTTATGAATTTCACTTCTAATATTTTTCTCTCAAACAAACATTCTCCACAATATTAATCCCTGCTCTTGTCACGAAATGTGTTGAATTATTTTAGGTACTTCCCAATTAAATAGTGGGAAACAAACTTAATTGTACTCTCAATTTTTAATCTCCTATTTAAAACATTTATACCAAATCAAAATTGTACATTATCAGTTTAATCGAAGTATTTTCTGTGTCTTAAAGTAGTTTTCTGCAATTTTTATACATCATTACATAGCTCTTGTTTCTGTTACCACTCCACTAAACGTTTCAGAGGAAATCTATATTTACATTATTCCTGGAACTTGTTAGGACTATAGAATGACAAAATAAAATGGTTTGTGTTTCTCCCCTTTTTTGTTCTCTTCCTAAACGTCTTAATATTTTTTAAAAAGTCAATAAAAAGTAATATGTAACTCCTACAAATCCTCCCCCTCCTCAACAGCATGGTTGCATGTTTGTGTAAAGCTACTCACTTCAGTCGATCGTTAAAAATTGAAATTTCTCAATATTTGATTTTGAAAACGTTTTAAGCATTTCAGAGCCTCTTTTTAAAAGCGTTTGGACTCCAAGACCTGGCTGAAACTTGTTTAGATGAGGGGAAAATTGATTGTTGTTTCTGTTTCTTCCAAAATCATATTCGAAACTTGGGGGGGAAAAAGTATGTTTAACACTCATATTTATTGTGAAAAGTTCATTAAAAATCTTTAAATTCTTTCAAGTCTCGTTGCAGCTTTGACAGAAGTTGCTCCCAGTTTCTCTTTTCCTCTTCAAAGCTGTTGTGAAACATACAACAAAAAATAATAAACTCTAATTCCAAACAGAGCTCAAATAAGAAAGTGAATAAAGTGGTTAAACTTCCCAGGAAGGCGGTGAGGTTATCGATCCCCAGCCTTGGCAATGAGTTGTGATCAGTTTTAGAGAAGTTGTTTCCTCTTTTTCTGTTGCCATTCCCTCCGTGTCTCTCAGACTTTGAGGTACAAACAGGGGTACAAACTTTCCCCCTCTCTCATAATATGATTTAAATAACACTGATAAATTCTTTCAAAAAGGGGACAACACCTGGCAAAATTTAACTGGAACTTACCGCGGGACATGCGTGACCCCGGTATCCCGCGAGCCGGCGCTTAAGGCTGAAAGGCGAAGAATCAGAGCGTGGGGGATTCTCCCGCTGTCCAGCTGAAAGTTCAAGGGAGAAAACTAAACCCCTCCCATCGGAACACGCACTTCAAGAGCTGCCATTGCGATCGGCTCTGAGGTCACAAGACTCGCAAACGAGTCTGTCTGGATTCCCGGGGCCGTTGTGTATCGGGCCCCTCCCCCACCCCAGCTACTATCAGTGACAGTCGTTGTCCGTTCAGCCCCTCGAGCCTGCTCCGCCATTCAATTAGATCATGGCTGATCTGCATCTCAATTCCATCTACCTGCTTTGATTCTACATCCCTTAATACCCTTGCCCAACAAAAATCTGATCAATCTCAGTTTTGAAATTTTCAATTGACCTCCGGCCTTAACAGCTTCTTGGGGGGGAGAGTTCCAGATTTCCACTAGCCTTTGTGTGAGGAAGTGCTTCCTGGCGTCACCCCTAAACGGCCCAGCTCTAATTTTAAGATTATGCCCCCTTGTTCTGGACTTCCCCCCCCCCCCCCCCCCCCCCCCCCCACCAGATCAAATAGTTTCTCTCCATCAAACCTTTAGTCATCTTAAACTCCTTGATCAGATCACCCCTTCATCTTCTGTACTCCAGGGAACCAAAGTGTAGTCTCTGCAGCCTGTCCTCATAATTTAACCCTTTCAGCCCCAGTATCATTCTAAAAGGTATGTTAAACAGGTACATTGCCCTGCCCAATTACAAAGACAACATTGAGATGACTGGTTATATAAAATGTAGACCTAGAAATTCCAGTATTGGTGACATTGTATTTTTTTTTGTTACCAGATAAGAACTGAAGACCTAAAGAAACAGCAAGAAAGCCAGGCAGAAAATCTGCTGCGGATTCAATTCAAGATTGAAAATGTGGTGTATTCGCAAGACACCATCTACAGCCAGCTGCTTATCAAGAAAAAAGCCAAATCCGAAGAAGGGGCATCCAAGCCAACCGGCCAGTTGCCAGCCTTTACATTTGGATGTCCAGCTGTGGTTAACAGTGTTGCCACCATTCATGAAATGACAACCCATCTGCAAACATATTACGAGGTGGGTTCAGCGCCGCTGAATGGGTTGAGATGGATATTCTTGTAGACTGTGGGGGATTAAAACACTTTAGGGGAGAAATTGGGCGAGTAGCGCCACTTGTTAGCGCCTAAAGAGGCAGGCAGTGGCTGTAGCGCCACTGGCTGTGCCTCCCGCGATATTGAGCAGGGACGCTAATGGTGGTGTTAGCCTTTTGCGCTGCGCCGCCACCGATGACATCATCGGTGTGCGCAGCGCCCCGTTCACTCTTTGGTTGCGAACGCCGCAGTTGCGCCGTTCGCTACCCGCGCCTGGTTCACGGGGCCTTACTGTGCTGGCAGCGGCGCAAGTTAAGGTGGAGTTGCGGGGCCGCCGCCTTTTTCGGCGGCCGCCTGCCGGCATTTCTGTCCCTGGCCTCCTGACCCCCCCCCCCCCCCGTGGCATTGCCGGCTGTTTCCTGAGAGCCCGGCACTTCTCGTTGGTGCCGGGCTCTTTTGCCAGCACTCGCGATCGGGGCTCGGGCTGCTGCAGGCCCCCCCCCCCCCTTAACAATGGGAGGAAGGCCTGCAGTACCGCAGCGTGCCGTTGTTGCGCTGCGATATTCAGTTTCAGCGCCCTAAGAGGGATGCGGAGCACCTCGAGCCTCGCCCCGTCTCCCTCTAGGGGCAATGAAACTGAATATCGGGCGATCGCTGAAGACTCGAACGCTGCGCTAAATCCTGCGCTCAGGCGAACTTGGCGCCAGTTTGGCGCCTCAACCCAATTTCTAGGCCTTTAAGCCCAATGGAAAGAACAGAAAGATTGTGATTTATATAGCTCCTAGCGACACCTCCAAGTGAATGACATGCAATAAGTGGAAATGGCTGATGTTATGCGGAAGCCATTTTGTGCAAAGCAAGATCCTATTGACAGCAATGTGATGGGTGGGCAGTTAATTGGGAAGATTTTATAGTAAAAGGTATTTATATTTTAAAAAAAAAAAAAAAAAAAAAAAAAAATTCTGGATAGGAAAATATTCACCAGCATTTCACTAAGTTGCCCATGCTATGCTGAGAGCTGTGTCCTTGTACTTGTGAAAGATCATTACCTCTTCGCTACTTAGTGAGAATGTAGAGAATGCAGTAAGTAAGGCAGCGAAGATTGGCAACATTTACACACCAAGTCTGCAGAATTCTTAATCCCAGCATGACGTCTCTTGGCAAACAGTTTTACGATTGAGAAACCGGGATGAAGTGCTGAAGACCCGTTGGTGCAGGACACTGCCAAGAATGAGAAGAGTATCAGAGAGGTGAATATTCTTGCAGTTTCTCCCGCTCCCTCACCGTAACCAGCGGAAACCCTGCTCATCCACGTAGACAGGATTTCCGCCGCGCTTCCGTCAAAGTAACTGTCGCAGAGCAGGAGAAGCCCCGAGGGGATTCACCTCCACCCCCAATGGTTCGAAGTTTATTCTTATAGTCTCCCTGGTGACAGGCTTGTGAGAAAGAAGAGCACACATTTTCAAATGTGCTTTGTGATTGGCTTAATTTGTATTTCACTGGCAGTTTGTTTTAGAATTTTAGAGGTTTGGTATTCAAAATCCAGCAAGTCCCAGTAACACTCTCATTAAAAAGATGTTCCAGTCAAGATAACTAGTTATACAAAAGCAAAATACTGCGGATGCTGGCAATACTCAGCAGGATGGGCAGCATCTGCGGAGAGAGAAACAGAGTTAACGTTTCATCAGAATAACAGTTGTCATTTGCACAGATCATGTGTGTACAGTGGTGTTTCCTTGCCTCCTATTCTGAAGATGTTGACTTACTGGGGTACAGTTCCACAGGCATCATTCACCACCACCACCCCCCCCCCCCCCCCCCCCACTGTCTCACCCAAGCGCCCATTATTGATGTGTGAGCCTAAACAGGAAGTGACAGCAGGCTATCCAATTGTACTGGACATAACAGATGAGCATGACTGCCCTTATTTAGCATCTATGCGTGTGCAATTGCAGTTGGGTTGATGCACAGCAATCAAGAGTGTGAACCTTGCTGAATTTCCCCATCCCAAACCCAGAGTCCGTCTGGTCAACTGTAGTAACCTAAAGCACTGTCTCCACTAAAATCCGTTAACTTGGCACAGACCGAGGAGGACCAAGCATGGGAGCTTCCTAATCTGAGTTGGAGAATTTACTACAGCTAACTGGCAAGGAAGTTCATGATTCACTTCTGCTCCTTTTTTTTCCCCCCCTCAGATTGCGACCGCTCGAATGGCCGACCAGATTCCCCTGATAATACGCTTTTGCATTCTGCAAGAGTTTGCCTCCAAGTTACAGATTGAGATGCTGCAGCTTCTGCAGGAGAAGGATCGCATTGACGAGTATCTCCATGAGGAGAGACGCACTGTAGAGAACAGGAGGAACCTCAGAAACAAACTGGAACGACTGACGCAAGCTCAGCATTATCTGTCCAAGTTTTATTGAATTTAATTGGAAATCGAAGAGCTATTCCAAATTGAACCCAGCTCACTTTCTAGCTACAATGGTAAAGAGTTCTCTCGCTACTCCCAAAAGATTTAAGTGTCAGAAGGTCGTGGGTTCAAGTCTCACTCCAGGGACTTGAGCACATAAAGCTAGGCTGACGCTCCAGTGCAGCGCTGAGGGAGTGCTGCATTGTCGGAGGTGCCGTCTTTTGGCTGAGGCGTTAAACCGAGGCCCCATCTGCGCTCTCCGGTGGACGTAAAAGATCCCATGGCATTATTTCAAAGAAGAGCGGGGGAGTTATCCCCGGTGTCCTGGCCAATATTTATCCCTCAATCAACATAACAAAAAACGATTATCTGGTCATTATCACATTGCTGTTTGTGGGAGCTTGCTGTGCACAAATTGGCTGCTGCGTCTCCCACATTACAACAGTGACTACACTCCAAAAGTACTTCATTGGCTGTAAAGCGATTTGAGACATCCGGTGGTCGTGAAAGGCGCTATATAAATGCAAGTCTTTCTTTCTGTTGATAGAATCCATTACGTGACCAAACCGTTCTATTGTAGAAGCTTTCTTTGTAGGAACAGTCCAGGGCCAATTGGGCCCAAGAAGTCTGTTCCATTTTTGTTTGATCAACTACCGACCTGCTTTCTCAACATGTCCCTCATTATTTTTTCTCTCTGCTGTGAATTGCCTCTTTAACCCTTTATACCATCCAAGTGATTTAATGGTAGATTTCTTCTGTTGCCCTTTGGGTGGAAACGTTTTGCCTGACTTCTCTTTCATTTGTACCCCTTAGTACTTGAGCCCTTTTCCATAAGATTGGGATTGTCAATATCTTAGTTTCTTACCGGATCCGAATGTCTTTGGAGCTTTTCAAAGGAAAGGAACAGCTTCAGGTTTAAATTTTATAGCGCAAGTTGAAATGTACCAATTGACGGGGGTCGTTTTACTTTGCCGTTAATAGATTAAAAGAGTGAAAATGCCAAAGTTTATAAAGTAGTATTGAGTCTTATTTCTACGCAGATGGAGGTGGGGTGCAATAGAAGCCAGAGGTTAGAGAACAGAGTGCGCTCGGGTTACTCGTGTAGAGTTACAATTGTGGCAAGCCCCGACCACATTTCACGAGATTGTCACGGACCTGCCGTTTTCATTCCGACCAGCTGCACAACCCCAAGGGAAATCCAGAACCACCACCTTGGAGGTAAAAATGGATAAAATGTTGGCTATACGGGAAACCGGCAACCTTACCGGCGGATCAAAAGAACAGCAGGTATCGGCGGTAACAGCACAAACAATTTTTTTAAAAGTCAGCAGCCCCCCCGCACAGTCGCTAGTGGGGTTCCGACGTAATGGTCATGCTCAACCCATGTTTAATAGGGGCCAACGACAGATGATGCACGTCGACACGGGTTTGGCAGTGACCATCATTCATACTCCACATCCTGAATGCCACACGGCGGCCGCAGGGAAGCGCTTGCTTCTCACGGGCTCTGACTGGGTCCTCGCAGCCGCCTTTTTGAGGCCCCCCTCAACTCACCTAAATCTGGATGTGGTTGTGTGTAGCCTGCGATCCGCGGCTATAACGTGTACCAAGGAAGGAAGTGGAATATTGGGATGCGCTGACTCAATACAGGGTTTTGGTGGACTGTATTAACGAATGTTTGTGGTTTAATTCGGATAACTAAAACCCTTGAGTGGAAATTTCAGATGTACATTCAGTGTTTGCTATTAAGAAAGCCGAGATAAATGCCTTTCCAGTCCACCAGAACCCTGCTGTTGGGAACTTAGTCATAACGGCACAGGAGGCCGCCATTCGGCCCATCGAGTCCGTGCAGGCGCTCTGTAGAGCAATCCAGACAGTCCCATTCCCCCGCTGTAGCCCTGCAAGTTTATTTCCCTCAAGTGCCTATCCAGTCTCCCCTTGAAAACATGACCCGCTTCCACCACTTCTGTCGGCAGTGAATTCCAGGTCCTCACCACTCGCTGCATAAAAAAGTTCTTCCTCACATCCCCCCTGTTTCTCTTGCCCAAAACCTTAAATCTGTGAGCCCTAGTCCTTGTAACATCAGCTAATGGGAACAGCCTTTCTCTGTCTACCTTATCCAAACCTGTCATAATCCTGTACACCTCTCAAATCTCCCCTCAACCTCCTTTACTCCAAGGAGAACAATCCCAGCTTCTCCAACCTAACCTTGTAGCTAAAATCCCTCATCCCTGGAACCATTCTGGTAAATCTCTTCTGCACCTTCTCAAGGACCTTCACATCCTTCCTAAAGTGTGGTGACCAGAACTGGACGCAATACTCCAGTTGTGGCCTAACCAGCGCTTTATAAAGGTTCAGCATAACTTCTCTACTTTTGTACTTAATACCTCCTATTTATGAAGCCCAAGATCCCATATGCTTTGCTAACTACTCTCTCAATATGTCCTGCCACCTTCAAAGATCTATGCATATGAACCCCCAGGTCCCTATTTCCCTGCACACTCGAGAAGCTCGACACCATTCAGGATAAAGCAGCCCACTTGATTGGCACTCCATCCACCACCTTCAACATTCACTCCCTCCACCACCGGCGCACTGTGGCTGCAGTGTGTACCATCTACAAGATGCACTACAGCAACTCGCCAAAGCTCCTTCAACAGCACCTTCCAAACCCGCGACCTCTACCACTTAGAAGGACGAGGGCAGCAGACGCATGGGAACATCACCACCTACAAGTTCCCCTCCAAGCCACACACCATCCTGACTTGGACCTGTATCTCTGTTCCTTCACTGTCGCTGGGCCAAAATCCTGGAACTCCCTTTCTAACAGCATTGTGGGTGTACCTACACCATATAGACTGCAGCGGTTCAAGAAGGCGGCTCACCACCATCTTCTCGAGGGCAATTAGGGATGGGCACTAAATGCAGGCCTAGCCAGCGACGCCCACATCCCATCAATGGAAAAAAAACTCTTTAGAACTGTGCCATTATTGCCCCTCCCTATCCCTTCTGCCAAAATGCATCACCTCACACTTCTCTATTAAATTCCATCTGCCCATTCTGCTAGCCTATCTATGTCCTGTTGCAATCGATTGGTATCCTTCTCATTGTTTGCCACATCTCCAAGTTTGGTATCATCAGCAAATTTTGAAATTTTACTCTGTATTCCAATATCCAGGTCATGTATATCAAAAAAAAGCTGTGGCCCCAGCACTGACCCTTGGGGAACACCACTGTCTACCATCCTCCAGTCTGAAAAACAACCATTTACCACGACTCGCTGTTTTCTGTCTTTAAGCCAATTTCTTATCCAAGCTGCCACTGACCCTCCTATTTCATGAGCCTCAATTTTGTTAACGAGCTTTTTATGTGGTACTTTGTCAAACGCTTTCTTAAAATCCATATAGACAACATCCACTGCATTCCCTTCATCAGCCTTCTCTGTTCAGCAAAAAATTTAATTAGATGAGTCCAACACGATCTGCCTTTTACAAATCCATGCTGGCGCTCCTTAATTAGCTAAAACCTCTCCAAGTGCCTGTTAATTTTTTCCCTGATTATTGTTTCTAAAGCCTTACCACTGGTGTTAAACAGACCAGCCTTCTAGTTACTAGGATTGTCCTTGCATCCTTTCTTGAACAATGGTGTCACATTTGCCACTTTCCAATCCTCTGGCATCTCCCCCGTATCTAGGGAAGATTGGAAGATTATGGCAAGCCCTTCCGCTATCTCCACCCCCACTTCCCTTAGCAACCTGGGATGCAAGCCATCCAGACCAGGCGACTTATCCACTCTAAGCATATCCAGCCTTTCCAGTACATCCTGCCTATCAATTTTCACCCCATCCATTACCTCTACCACCTCCGCTTCTACTGATATTTTGTCAGCATCTTCTTCCTTAGTAAACACTGATACAAAGTACTCATTGCGTATTCTAGCCTTGCCCTGTGCCTCTAATCATATATCACCACCTTTGTCCCTAATAGGCCCCACGCTGTATCTTACTACCCGCTTACTGTTTACATGCCGGTAGAAGATTTTTGGGTTCCCTTTTATGTTAACTGCCATTCTATTCTCATATTCTCGCTTTGCCAATCTTATTTTCCTCTTCAATTCCCCTCTCAACTTATTGGCCCAGAACTTGGTGTCGGGGGCTTGCCGCGCGTGCAAGCCCCCGATGTGCGCTCACCCTGCGCGCCGACATCTGAAACCTGGCCCGCAGTGGATTTCCTGTCAGTGGCCCGGTTCTGATGTCGGCGCGCTGTGCTAACCTGATCCAGCGGCGTAGTTAGTGCGATGTGCCGGCTGGGATCAGGTGAGCACTGTTCAGCCAATCCGGGGAGGGGAAACTTCATTCATAAGTTTGAGAGTAAGAACTGTCAAACTCATGAGAAGTACGGCACCCCAAAACACTACTTAAACTTTAAATAAAATTTAAAAAAAATCCCAATCATTAAATTAAGTATAAATAAGTTTAAAAAAATAATTTAAACATTAATTTTTTTTTTTGAAAAAATAATTTTTTAATAAAAAGGGTCTAAAACTAAACTTACCTTATTGTAGATTCTTTAAAATAATAAACCTGTGGAAAAAAAATTCTAAATTGCACTAAAACACCACTTACCTGTAAAAATAAATACTTACGTGTGCTTTTTACAAGCGTAAAGACCGGAGGCCTTTACACATGCGCAAATCCCCCAAAACAGAGGAAATCCAAGATGCACGCGCTGCCCCCTACAGCGCACGCGCTAGCCTCTTCAACTCTTGGGTTGGAGGAGAGGAAATGCCGGTTTTCAGCGCATGTGCTGTGCATGCTGAAAACCGGCATTTCCTCCAGCCAGACGCGTGAGTACCCCTTCCGTACTGACGCGTTTGGGGAGGAATTTCTGCCCCATTGTATTTGGCCTGGTTCACACTTGAAGAATTCAGCTGACATGCATCGTACGCCCTCTTTTTTTTTTTTTTGTTTCATCATCTCTTTCTCCCTCGTCATCCAAGGAGCCCTTGCTTTGGTTCCCCTACCCTTCCCTCTTGTTGGCGTGTACCTAGCCTGTACCTGAAACATCTCCTCCTTAAAGATCACCCATTGTTCTGTTAGTTTTTCCTGTCAAACTTTGGTTCGATTTTACCCTGGCTAATTCCCCTCTCATCCCATTGAAGTTAGCCCTCTTCCAATTTAGAAGTTTGACTTTAGATTGTTCCTTTCTCTTCTCCATTACTAATCTAAACCTTATGATACGATGATTACTCTTACCCAAATGTTCTCCCACAGACACTTGGCCCACCTCATTCCCCAGCACCAGATGCAGCAATGCCTCCGTCCTAGTTGGGCCAAGAACATACTGGTCAAAGAAGTTCTGCTGAACACATTTCAGAAATTCCTCCCCCTCCTTTCCCTTTACTCTAGCATTATCCCAATCAATATTTGGGTAATTAAAGTCCCCCAATATCACTACTCTATAGTTCTTGCACATCTCTGTGATTTCCCTGCAGATTTGCTCCTCTATATCTCTCACTATTTGGAGGCCTATAGAATACCCCCAATAGCGTGATCATACCCTTTTTGCTTCTCAACTCTAACCAAATTGATTCTGTCCTTGCCCCCTCAAGGACACCCTCTCTCTCTTTCCAACACTACAATGTCTTGTGACACCCTTGTTCAAGAAAGGGTGTAAGGACATTCCTAGTAACTACAGTCCGGTCAGTTTAACAACTTGTTACGAGAACGCGCGGATGTGTTTGTTAAAACTAAGCATAATTGTGGGTGAATGGGAGGGGAAGAGTCCATAAATGAACCCCCGCACCTATTCACCAAACAATGCTCTATACCCAAAGATAGTCATCTGTCTATCAGGGACACTGTTCAATCATTGATACGGCAGGGTATTGTTAGAGTGGGCACATTTACTACAAATTCCCTGATCTGGCCGGTAAAGAAACCCAACGGTAGTTGGCGATTGGCCATTGACTATTGCAAATTAAATGCAGTCACGTTTGCCTGTTCACCCGTCGTCCGGGAAACACGAACATTGTTGTTTCGGGTTCTAAATATTTCTCCACCCTTGACTTTGCTAACGGCTTCCCATCCGTAGGGAAGATCAATCCAGGTTCGCCTTCACTTTCGAGGATTGTAACTACACGTGGGCTTGTTTGCCTCAGGGATTTCACAATGCTCCTGCTATTTTCCACAAAAGAATAGCTGCAGCCATTCACGATTTTTCCCGACCTGAATGCCTGCTGCAGTATGTCGATGACTTACTACTGGCGACTCAGTCGAAAGAGGAACTCCTCCGGCTACTGGAGCAACTGCTGAACTTAATGAAGCGGGCGGGAATAAAACTAAACCCCCACAAGGCACAGCTGTTGCAAGAGTGGGTGACGGTTTGGGGCGTTTGCATCTCTGCCGCAGGGAAAGAACCAGACAAACGTAAAGTACAGATCGTTAAGAGACTACATAGAATTACATCGGATATACAGCACTGAAACAGGCCATTCGACCCAACGGTCCATGCCGGCGTTTATGCTCCACTTGAGCCTCCTCCTGTTCTTCCTCATCTAACTCTATCAGCATAACCCTCTATTCCCTTCCCCCTCATATGCTTATCTAGCTTCTCCTTAAATATATCTATGCTAGTCGCCTCAACCACTCCCTGTGGTAGCGAGTTCCACATTCTCACCACTCTCTGGGTAAAGAAGTTTCTCCTGAATTCCCTATTTGATTTCTTGGTGACTAGCTTATATTGATGGCCTCTAGTTTTGCTCTTCCCCATAAGTGGAAACACTCTCTCTGTGTCCACTCTATCAAAACCTTTCATAATTTTAAAGACCTCTATTAGGTCACCCGTCAGCCTTTACAAGAGAAAAGAGACCCAGCCTGTTCATCCTTTTCTGATAGGTATAAACTCATATTTCTGGTAACATCCTTGTAAACCTTTCTTGCACCCTCTCCAGTGCCTCTATCTCCTTTTTATGTCGACAGATCTGCAAGCAGTACTCTTAAGTGTGGTCTAACCAAGGTTCAATACAAGTTTAGCATAACTTCACTACTTTTCAATTCTATCCCTCTAGAAATAAACCCTAGTGCTTGGTTTACTTTTTTTATGGCCTTACGTCGCAGCTTTTAATGATTTGTGTATTACGACTCCCAGATCCCGTTGCTCCTCAACCGCATTTAGATTCTTATTTTCCAAGTAAAGATGAGACATCCTTATTTTTCTTGCCAAATTGTAATACCTCTCACTTATCTGTGTTGAAATTCATTTGCCATTTACCAGTTTCAAAAATGGGCACGACGGTCGTTTCTAGGACTTGTTGGATATCAAAGAGCGTTCATACTCAGGTTAGCCGAGTTGGTGAAAACCCTGCGCGAGCTATTGAAAGGAAAAGATGAGGAAATCCAGGCCCAGTGTACGCCCATACACACTGAAGCGATCGGACTGTTAGAAGAGGCGGTGATGCACGCGATGTGCCTGCCCCTGACCCAAGTACCCCATTTCATCTAGAGGATGGGGACCGTCCTGTGTCAAGAAATACACTGCAAACTATTGTAATGCCAATCGCATATGCTTCACCTATTCAAACCGCAGTAGAAAAAACGTATGAACGCAGCGAAAGGCACTCACGAGCCACCTTCTGGGCAGTGAAGCATCTTAAGTTTATAACTAGGTGACAGACTTTGGTGTTGCATTCGCCCTATAACCCCACTCATCCCACGCATGAAACCAAGAGAGACTCAGGTCTCCTCCTCTTGCCTCAGCCACTGGACACTGTCATTGATGGAGCGCTATCTGGAGTAGGCCAAAGGGAACGATGCTGCTGCCTCAATTGATGCAGGATTCAAGGAGAACCACATGCATGTCTACTCCCCTCGCTGGGATTTGTAGCCCACTCCATTCAAAAGACAGTATTAGAAGGCACGCCACATGTCTATTTCGACGTTTCGTCATTCCACGCTATTAACACCATGTTGTAAGAACATAAGAAATAGGAGCAGGAGTTGGCCCTTCGAGCCTGCTCCGCCATTCAATAAGATCAAGGCTGATCTTCGACCTCATCTCCACTTTCCTGCACTATCCCCATATCCCTTGATTCCCTTAATATTCAAAAATCTATCGATCTCTGTCTTGAATATACTCAACGACTGAGCCTCCACAGCTCTCTGGGGTAGAGAATTCCAAAGATTCACCACCCTCTGAGTGAAGAAATTTCTCCTCATCTCACTCCTAAATGGCCGACCTCTTATTCTGAGACTGTGACCCCTGGTTCTAGACTCCCCAAGCCAGGGGAAACATCTTCCCTGCATCTACCCTGTCAAGCCCTGTAAGAATTTTGTATGTTTCAATGGGATCACCTCTCATTCTTCTAAACTCTAGAGAATATAGGCCTAGTCTACTCAATCTCTCCTCATAGGACAATCCCCCCATCCCAGGAACCAGTCTGGTGAACCTTCGTTGCACTCCCTCTATGGCAAATATATCCTTCCTTAGGTAAGGAGACCAAAACTGTACACAATACTCCAGGTGTGGTCTCACCAGGGCCCTATATAATTGCAGTAAGACGTCTTTACTCTTATACTCAAATTCTCTGTATTAAAGGCCAACATACCAATTGCTTTCCTAATTGCTTGCTGTACCTGCATGTTAACTTTCAGTGATTCATGTACAAGGACACTCAGGTCCCTCTGAACACCAACATTTCCCAATCTCTCACCATTTAAAAATACTCTGCGTTTCTACTTTTCCTACCAAAGTGAATAACTTCACATTTCTCCACATTATATTCCATTTGCCATGTTCTTGCCCATTCACTTAGCCTGTCTATATCCCCTTGAAGCTTCCTTGCATCCTCCTCACAACTTACATTCCCACCTAGCTTTGTATCATCAGCAAACTTGGATATATTACATTTGGTCCCCTCATCCAAATCATTGATGTAGATTGTGAATAGCTGAGGCCCAAGCACTGATCCTTGCGGTACCCCACTAGTTACAGCCTGCCAACCCGAAAATGATCGTTTATTCCTACTCAATGTTTTCTGTCCGTTAACCAATCCTCAATCCATGCTAGTATATTACCCCCAATCCCATGAGCCCTAATTTTGTTTAATAACCTCGTATGTGGCACCTTATCGAATGCCTTCTGAAAATCCAAATGCACCACATCCACTGGTTCCCCTTATCTATTCTGCTAGTTACAACCTTAAAAAATTCTAACAGATTTTGTCAAACATGATTTCCCTTTCATAAATCCGTGTTGACTCTGCCCAATCCTATTATTATTTTCTAAGTGCCCTGTTACCACGTCCTTAATAATAGATTCTAGTATTTTCCCTACTACTGATGTCAGGCTAACTGGTCTGTAGTTCCCTGTTTTCTCTCTCCCTCCTTTCTTAAATAGTGGGGTTACATTTGCTACCTTCCAATCCGCGGGAACCGTTCTAGAATCAATGGAATCTTGGAAAATGACAATCAATGCATCCACTATCTCTATAGCCAACTCTTTCAAAACCCTAGGATGCAGGCCATCAGGTCAAGGGGATTCATCAGCTTTCAGTCCCATTAATTTCTCCAGTACTATTTTTTTACTATTACTAATTTCTTTCATTCCCTCATTCTCGCTAGACCCTTGGTTCTCCACTATTTCCGGGAAGTTTTTTGTGTCTTCTTCCATGAAGGCAGACACAAGGGGGGGCCCCCAACCCGCCTCCATGCCATCTTCCTAGGAGGCGGGTAGTTGTCCCGCACCGGGTCCCGTCTCCTTGGAGGCAGGCAGGGATTAAAGCCTATTAACTGCCTATTAACAGGTAGTTAACAGGCAGAAAATAGGATTATCCCCTTTTTGCCCTCACAAATGCGGGCTTCCCGAAAGGTCCAAAACCCGCCAGGTCAGCGAGGCGAGTACTGGGTCTGCGGGGATCGGGGGGGGTGCAAAAGTGTGGTGTGATGGGTGCAAGAGTGTAGAGGTGAGCATCTGAGGTAAGTGCAAAGTGTTAGTAAAAGTGTACTTACCTTTGTTTCTTCCTGCAGGCTTCAGTCAGTGTGTCTGCGGAGAGTCTCAGACCTCAGATGCAACAACCATCTCATTTCTGTAAAAGAAAGAAGTTTGATGAGGTCTTGAATTCAAGACCTCATCAAACTACAGAGAATGTCACTGTTTGACAGTTTCACAGAGCTGTCAAACGATGACAATTCATCTGTCAACATTTTTGACAGATGAAACGTCATACGTTGACGTTCTCTGCAACCGGCTTTCCCTTAATTGGCCTGCTAAGCCCGCTGGGCGGGCTTAACAAGTTCAGTCAAGGGAACATAGTGTGGGTTGGCCACAAATCGATGGAGGCAGGACATCGACCCGCCAAGCAGCAGTCCCACCTCCAACGCGCCCCCATTATCAAAATCGCTCCCAAAGTATTTGTTTAATTTCTCTGCCATTTCCTTATTCCCCATTATAATTTCTCCTGTCTCAGCCTGTAAGGGACCCACATTTATTTTCGCTAATCTTTTCCTTTTTACATACCTATAGAAGCTTTTACAGTCTGTTTTTATGTCACTCACTGCTTTACTCTCATATTCTATTTTCCCTTTCTTTACCAATTTCTTGGTCCTCCTTTGTTCAATTCTAAAATCCTCCCAATCCTCAGGCTTAATATTCTTTTTGGTAACATTATAAGCCTCTTCCTTTAATCTAATACTATCTTTAACTTCTCTTGTTAGCCACGGTTGGACCACTTTTCCTGTGGAGTTTTTGTGCCTTAAAGGAATGTATATCTATATATATAAAGCGGCCTCGGGAAATCGCGGGGGGGAGAGCCTCGGGAAATCGCAGGGGGGGGGGAGAGCCTCGGGAAATCGCGGGGGGGGCGAGCCTCAGGAAATCGCGGGGGGCTCGCGCCGCCCGCACTGACCGCGCATGCGCCGCCCGCGAGAGCCCGCTCCCGGCGCCGGCCGCCGCTCAGCATTCCTCATCTGTGCTGAGTTAGCTGTTCCCAGCTGGTGGGGGAGCAAGATCGGTGTCCTTGATGGAGACGGGGTCGTGGGGGGAGACAGTGATTACACGGGAGGGGGGAGACAGTGATTACACGGGGGGAGACAGTGATTACATGGGGGGGAGACATTGATTACACGGGAGACAGTCATTACACGGGGGAGACAGTGATTACACGGGGGGGAGACAGTGATTACACGGGGGGGAGACAGTGATTACATGGGGGGGAGGCAGTGATTACACGGGGGGAGACAGTGATTACACAGGGGGGAGACAGTGATTACACGGGGGAGACAGTGATTACACGGGGCGAGACAGTGATTTCACGGGGGGGAGACAGTGATTACACGGGGGGAGACAGTGATTACACGGGGGGAGACAGTGATTACACGGGGGGGGACACGAGTGGGGAGTGTGAGGGGGGAGTGTGAGGGAGAGGGGGAGGGAGTGTGGGGGGGGGAGTGTGAGGGAGGGGGGGAGTGTGAGGGAGAGGGGGGGGAGTGAGGGAGAGGGGGGGAGAGGGGGGAGCTCTCTTCCCCCCCAGTCGCGCTCTCTCTCTTCCCCCCCACTCGCTCTCGCTCTCTCTCCCCCCCAGTCTCTCTCTCTCTTTCCCCCCCCGCTCGCTCTCCTCTCTTTCCCCCCCCGCTCGCTCTCTCTCTTACCCCCCCGCTCGCTCTCTCTCTACCCCCCCCCGCTCTCGCTCTCTCTCTTACCCCCCGCCTCGCTCTCTCTCTTTCCCCCCCCTCGCTCTCTCTCTCCCCCCTCTCTCTCTTTCTCTTTTCCCCCCCCCGCTCTCTCTCTCTCTTTTTCCCCCCTGCTCTCTCTCTCTCTTCCCCCCACCCACCCCCCCCCCCCACTCGCTCTCTCTCTCTCTTCCAACAACAACATGCCCTCGAAAAAGCCTCGGCAACGCCGGGCTCCCCCAGCTAGTCTATATATATAAAGCGGCTCTTCTGTCTGTCCCGATGTCTGTCTGTCTGTCCGTTCCGTTCTCTATACGTTTGAAAGTTACAGAGCGTACCGACGCACGCGTCACCTCAAAAGAAAGCTTGCGATTCCGGACCGGTCATAGGCATATTTACGTTTCGGCCGCACAAAAATCCCGCCCACGGTATCTGAAAAACGTTCAGCCTTCCGCTCATTAGCATCTCATTAGCGACCGTGTGACGTCGAGGTCGACCAATCGGACGGCGGGTTCCTTCTTACAGTTGAGTGTCGAGTGACTCGACGATTGACCAATCCTACGCTTCGGTGACCTGACCGGTCGACCAATCGATGCGTGTGTGGGCGGGCCTTATCCTTCTGAACCGAGGTGAGTGGCCGCCATCTTGATTTTTCATGATTTTTTCCCCACACTTTCAGTGTGTTAGGGAAGTAAGGTAAATATTTGAATTATGTGTTAGGGAATTAATTAACAATTTATTTGAGTTTTATATTGTGTTTAGCAACCCCCCCCCTCCTCCTCACCCTCGCGCAGGGGGGACTCGGGGCCTGAAGCTCAAAAAATTTCTCTCTCTCTCTCTCTTTCTTCCCTCTCTCTCTCTCCTTCTCCTCTTCCCTCTCTCTCCTTCTCCTCTTCCCTCTCTCCTCTTCCCTCTCTCTCCTTCTCCTCTTCCCTCTCTACTTCCCCCTCTCAGGTTTCACGGTGTCGCGGACGGAGCGCGGGCGGGCCGCCCGAAGTTTCCCGCTCGCTAACGGCCGCCAAGCCGCCCTTGCCTGCTCCCCGCGGGCCGCCTCGCGCCGCCCGCACTGACCGCGCATGCGCTGCCCGCACTGACCGCGCATGCGCCGCCCGCACTGACCGCGCATGCGCCGCCCGCCCGCAGCGGCCGTCCATCAGCCGCGCGATACGCGGGGGACCTCAGCTCCGGTCCGTCCCGGCCTCAGAACCCGACCGCGCCTTAAGCGCTAGGCCCCACACGGCCGCTATCGCAACGGCACCGGACCTCAGGCGCTAGGCAGGGGGGGGGGGCCGGAGAGAGGGACAGAGGGGAGTGGGGGAGCGGGGGAGTGGGGGTGGGCGAGGGGAGGGGAGGGGGTGGGGGGAGGGAGACAGGGGAGGGAGGGAGAGGAGGGGAGGGGAGGGAGAGAGGGGAGGGGGAGGGAGGGATGGGACAGGGAGAGGACATGACGGAGAGGGGGGACACACAGGGGCAGGGAGACCAAGCGCCCCAAAATTGCCCTCGCAACGCGGGGCACCCCAGCTAGTTTGTTATAAATTATGTATTACTTCTTTAAATGCTAGACATTGATTGTCTACTGTCATACCTTTTAATGTAGTTTCCCAATCTACCTTAGCCAACTCACCCCTCATACCTACGTAGTTTGCTTTGTTTAGATTTAAGTCTCTAGTTTTGGATTTAAAAATCACTTTCTAAATCACTTTCAAATTCAATATAAAATTCTATCAGATTATAGTCACTCATCCCTAAAGGCCCCTTTGCTACAAGGTTATTAATTAACCCTTTCTCGTTGCACAATACTAGATCTAAAATAGCCTGTTCCCTAGTTGGTTCCTCAACATAATGATCTAGAAAACTATCTTGCATACATTCCATGAATTCGTCCTCCACACTACTACTGCAAATTTGGTTTGCCCAGTCTATATGTAGATTAAAGTCCCCCATGATTACTGTATTACACTTGTTACATGTGCCTCTAATTTACTGATTTATACTCTGCTCTACATTACAACTATTGTTTGGGGGGCTATAAACATCTCCCACCAATGTTTTCTGTCCCTTGCTGTTTCTTAGCTTCGCCCAAACTGATTCTACTTCTTGATTTTCGGAGCTAAGATCCTTTCTCTCTACTGTCTTTATCCCATCCTTTATTATCGGGGCTGCCCCTCCTCCTTTTCCATTTTGCCTATCTCTCCTAAAAGTTAAGTATCCTGGAATATTTAGTTCCCAACCTTGGTCACTTTGCAACCACGTCTCCATTATGGTTATTAGATCAAACCTATTAATTTCTATCTGCGCTATTAATTCATCTATTTTGTTGCGAATGCTTCGCGCATTCAGATATAGTGGCCTAGAAATTCATTAGCCTTAGCGCCGCTTTTGAGGCGCTAGAGGGACTAGCGCCAGAGTTATGGCCATTTGAAAAATTGAGTGGGGCCCTAAAGCGGCGTTGCACCGGTAGCGCTGCGCCGGCACCGATGACGTCATCGGTGTGCGCAGCGTCCCGGTTGCCGTGGTAACCCGCCTGAACTCCGAAATTGAGTTGCGGCCGCCTCGCCCGTGGCAGCCGCAAGCAACGTTCTGTAAAAGGTGCCTTGCTGAAGTTAGCGCCGGCGCATTAAGGTCGCGCGGCGGCCGGCCGCTTCCCCGGCGGCCGCCTGCCCGCACCTCCCTCCCCGGACTCCTCCAAGACCCCCCCGCGGCACAGATGCGTGTGGGCCGCGAGCCCGGCACTTCTCCGAGGTGCCGGGCTCATTTTTATTCAGCCGTCAACGGCCAGCGGTCGGGTGCAGGCAGCTCCTCCTTAACGGAAGGAGGAGGCCTGCACTTCCCCAGCCTGCCGCACCGCATCGGGCGCCGCAGCGCCGGAACAGCGTCGCAATGGGGCAGGTAGCGCCCATTGGGAGGCGCTGAAACCCTCCAGTAGCGCCGGCAGCCGTTTGGGGCGCGGCGCGACTGAATTTTTGGCGCGCGCAGGGGGACTTAGCGCCGGCACTACCTTCCGGCGCTAAAGCCCTGGCTGCGCCAAAACCCAATTTCTAGGCCAGTGTCTTTAGCTTTGACTTATTTCTATTTTTCCCTGATGTCACCTTAGTCACTGATGCCTTATTACCTTTGTTACCCTCTCTGTCCCTTCCTGACCCACTCTGCTCTGATCTAGAGCCTTGACATTTCTCTTGCTGCTTTTAAATTTACTCTTTTCTGAATCCTCCCAGAAAAGAGTAAATTTGTATCTTCCCTTGTACCACAAGAATGATTGGCATGCTTCTGACGGTAAAATGCTAGTGCATGCCGCATTGTTCAGAAGGTTGTGGGAAGCATGGCAAGACAGGGAACAACCCTGTTTCATAGGGAAGGTAAAGGTAAACACGAAGGATGCCGACCAACACACTGTGGGGAATTCCAGAGCAGATAGGGCTGCTAAAGAGGTAACCCCTTTGAACCATTTTCTCAAGGACAACCAGTGTCCCAAGTGGAAGTTAGTTTGGCCCAATACAACTTATTTTCAATTCAAGGTAGTGAATTTCTTGAATGTGTCCGGGATAGTTTTCTACAATATGTCCTAGAGGCAACAAGGGGGCTCATGAGTAATAAGCCAGATTTAGTTAACAGCCTAATTGTGTGTGAACATTTACCCAATAGCGATCAAAGCATGATCAAGTTCAATGTAGCGTTTGAAAAGGAGAAACGTGAAACAGCTGCTAATATTCTAGGTTTAGGTAAGGCCGACTTCAACGGGATGAGGCAGAGACTGTCCACAGTAAACTGGGCAAATCTGTTAATGGGTAAAATGACAGAAGATCAGTGGGAGATGTTCAAAAAAGAATTTAATGTGATACAGAACCAGTTTATACCCCTGAGGGGCAAGAGATCCACTTGCCAAAAAAAATAGCCATGGACGACTAAAGAGGTAAGGGACAGCATAAACTAAAGGAAAGGGCATACAAAAATACAAAAAATAGCACAGATCCTGGTGAATGGGAAAGATACAAAGAACAGCAAAGGGTCACAAAACAGACAGTAAGAGCTCCAAAAAGGGAGTATGAAAAGCAACTTGCAAGGAATATCAAAATCAATACAAAACATTTTCACAATTATATTAGGAAAAAGAGGGTGGTCAGGAGCAATGTTGGCCCCTTAAAAACTGAAAGCAGTGATATTGTCAATGATAATAAGGAAATGGCGGACATGTTGAATAATTACTTTGCGTCATTATTTACAGTAGAAGAGGAGGATAGCATGCCGGAAATCCCAAAGAAACTAATATTGAATCGGGGACAGGGACTCAATAAAATTAACATAAGTAAAATAACAGTAATGAAGAAAATAATGGCACTAAAGAGTGACAAATCCCCAGGGCCAGATGGTTTCCATCCCAGGGGTTTAAAGGAAGTAGGTGAGCACATTGCAGATGCCCCAAACTATAATCTTCCAAAGTTCTCTCGATTCAGGAATGGTTCCTTCAGATTGGAAAATTGCACATGTCACTCCGCTATTTAAGAATGGCGAGAGAGGGAAACGAGGGAATTATAGACCAGTTAGCCAAACATCTGTTGTCGGAAAATTGCTAGTCTATAATTAAGGATAGGGTGACTGAACACCTCGAACATTTTCAGCTGATTAGAGAGAGCCAGCATGGATTTGTGAAAGGGTAGGTCATGCCTGATAAAACTGATTGAATTTTTTGAAAAGGTGACTAAAGTAATGGACAGGGGAATGTCTATGGTTACAAAAGCAAAATACTGCAGATACTGGAAATCTGATATAAAAACAGCAAATGCTGGCAATACTCAGCAGGACAGGCAGCACCTTTGGAGAGAGAAACAGAGTTAAAGTTTCAGGTCGATGACCTTTCATCAGAATGCCTATGGATGTTATTTATATGGACTTCCAGAAGGCATTTGATAAAGTCCCACATAAGAGACTGTTAACTGAGGTAGAAGCCCACGGAATTGAGGGCAAATTATTGACCTGGTTAGGAAATTGGCTGAGCGGCAGGAGACAGGCAGTGGGGATAATGGGCAGGTACTCCAATTGGCAGGATGTGATTCGTGGTGTCCCGCAGGGATCTGTGTTGGAGCCTCAACTATTCACAGTGTTTATTAACGACTTAGATGATGGCATAGAAAGTCATAGTGTATATCCAAATCTGTGACACAAAGATAGATGGCATTGTAGGCAGTGTAGATGAAAGCATAAAATTACACAGGGATATCGACAGATTAAGTGAATGGGCAAAACTGTGGCAAATGGATTTCAATGTAAGCAAATGTGATGTCATCCACTTTGGACCTAAAAGGATAGAACAGGGTATTTTCTAAATGGTGAAAAGCTAAAAACAGTGGCGGTCCAAAGAGACTTGGGGGTCCAGGTACATAGATCATTAAAATGTCATGAACAGGTACAGAAAATAATCAAAAAGGTTAATGGAATGCTGGCCTTTATATCTAGAGGACTAGAGTACAAGGGGGTAGAAGTCATGCTGCAGCTGAACAAAACCCTGGTTAGACCACACCTGGAGTACTGTGAACAGTTCTGAGCACCACACCTTAGGAAGGGTATATTGGCCTTGGAGGGAGTGCAGCGTAGGTTTACCAGAATGATACCCGGACTTCAAGGGTTAAGTTGCGAGGAGAGATTACACAAATTAGGGCTGTATTCTCTAGAATTTAGAAGGTTAAGGGGTGATTTGATCAAAGTTTTCAAGATATTAAGGGGAACAGATAGGGTCGATAGAG
This sequence comes from Somniosus microcephalus, assembly GCF_052327205.1. Classification (NCBI taxonomy): domain Eukaryota; kingdom Metazoa; phylum Chordata; class Chondrichthyes; order Squaliformes; family Somniosidae; genus Somniosus; species Somniosus microcephalus. Next base: position 112,622,858 of record NC_141000.1, read on the forward strand.
AGAAACTATTTCCGCTGGTTGGGGATTCTAGGACTAGGGGGCATAGTCTAAAAATTAGATCCAGACCTTTCAGGAGTGAAATTAGGAAACACTTCTACACACAAAGGGTGGTAGAAGTTTGGAACTCTCTTCCGCAAATGGCAATTGATGCTAGATCAATTGTTAATTTTAAATCAGAGATTGATAGCTTTTTGTTAACCAAAGGTATTAAGGGATATGGGCCAAAGGCAGGTACATGGAGTTAGATCGCAGATTAGCCATGATCTCATGGAATGGTGGAACAGGCTCGAGGGGCTGAATGGCCTCCTCCTGTTCCTGTGTTCCTATGTTCCTGTATTCGAATGTCGTGGCCAGCCTACGAGTGCACCCTAGCATGGCAGCAACAGGGCAAGCCATTGCCCCAGCCCACGGTGTGGGCTCACCAGACTGTCCATGTCCACAAGGGATTATCTAACCACTCCAGTAACCCCCTTCTGATGTTTAAACCCACTCCTGACTCATTTCCTGTTGCTTGTGTTCCTCCTGCTATGGCTGACGAATTGTTTGAAATGTTCCACTTCCATCCGATAGGCAGCCAAGGCAACTGCTACCAAGATTCAAAAGGTCGCATGGTGACCTCAGTACAAGCACGACAATATTCGGCGAGTTGCTCACTGCCTTGTGTGCTTGCAACATAATCCAACCTTGTGCAGTAACAGGGCCCTCCTAAGAACATAGGGAATAATAGTAGGAGTCGGCCATACGGCCCCTCGAGCCTGCTCTGCCATTCAATAAGATCACGGCTGATCATCGACCTCAACTCCACTTTCCCACCCGATCCCCATATCTGTTGATTCCCCTAGAGTCCAAAAATCTATCGATCTCAGTCTTGAACATACTCAATGACCCAGCCTCCACAGCCCTCTGGGGCAGAGAATTCCAAAGATTCACAACCCTCTGAGTGAAGAAATTCCTCCTCATCTCAGTCTTAAATGGCCTACCCCTTATCCTGAGACTATGCCCCCTAGCTTTAGACACTCCAGCCAGGGGAAACAACCTCTCAGCATCTACCCTGTCAGTCCCCTTCAGAATCTTGTATGTTTCAATAAGATCACCTCTCATTTGCTAAACTCCAGAGTGTATAGGCCCATTCTACACAATCTCTCATCATAGAACAACCCTCTCATCCCAGGAATCAATCTAGTGAACCTTTGTTGCACCGCCTCCAAGGCAAGTATATCCTTCCTTAGGGAAGGAGACCAAAAATGTGCACAGTACTCCAGGTGTGGTCTCACCAAGGTCCTGTACAATTGTAGCAAGTCCCATCACCGGAGGGCCTATGGACACATCTACAGATTGGGCCCCTACACCAGGCTCCATTGGGCTCTCTCCACTGTCTGGTGGTTAGCGATAAATTCACCAAGTGGATTGAGGCCTTCCCCTGTAGAAAGAACACGGCTTACGTATTTAGACTTCCAAAAGGCATTTGACAAGGTGCCACACAAAAGATTATTGCTCAAGATAAAAAATCACGGGCGTGGGTGGAGGATTGGCTCTCTAACAGAAAGCAGAGAGTTGGGATAAATGGTTCGTTCTCAGACTGGCAATCAGTAACTAGTGGTGTTCCGCAGGGGTCAGTGCTGGGTCCCCAACTCTTTACAATCTATATTAACGATTTGGAGGAGGGGACCGAGTGTAACATATCAAAGTTTGCAGATGATACAAAGATGGGAGGGAAAGTAGTGAGTGAGGAAGACATAAAAAACCTGCAAAGGGACATAGACAGGCTAAGTAAGTGGGCAGAGATTTGGCAGATGGAATACAATACTGGAAAGTGTGAGGTTATGCACTTTGGCAGGAAAAATCATAGAGCAAGTTATTATCTTAATGGCAAGAAACTGGAAAGTACTGTAGTACAAAGGGATCTGGGGGTCCTGGTGCACGAAACTCAACAAGTTAGTATGTGTTATATCTGTGTATCTTAATGTTGTGTCCTTCAATAATCAGACAACAGACGGCAGGGAACGATCAACAGGTGTTTACTGAATGAGGGTTCAAACTGCAACTGACTGTACAGATCACTACTCAGGGTTTATATACAGGTGTGGTCACTGCCAGTACTACAGGATACAGGAGCTGTAAAAAGTAGTTCTCCCCCTTAAAGGTACATACATTACAATTCCTCCCCTTTTAGATTAACAGTACCATAACACTCATTTAACAATTAAATATCAAACTAATTACAATTAATCTATTTATAAATTCAGTCTTTGGGGAGGCTTCCTGATTCTTTCTGGATAACGCCTTTCCCGAGTGTCTCGCTCTTGGTGTGGAGGCGATTCTAACACTCTGTCGTCAGTTGATTCATCAGCTTCCAATGCTATTGTTTCTGAGGTAGATGTGACCTGTACGTCGGGTTCCTCACCAGGTATGTATGGCCGAGACATGGGGTTGAGTCGTTCCTGTGACTCTAGGATCTGGTCAGCATGGCGTCTCACAATGTTCTCCCCAACATCCACTGTGTACATTAGTGGCCCCTGCTGTGTGCATATCATTCCTGGTTGCCATTTCTCTGTTCGGTAGTCGCGGGCCAAGACTGGTTGCCCTACATTGAAGCTCCTTGTCGGCTTCTCATTGATGTGCTGGAATTGCTTACTCTCAACATCTCTTCGTACATTTGGTCTGAGCAAATCCAGATGAGATCTCAACCTTCGGTTAAAGAACATCATGGCCGGGGCCTGGTTGGTGACTGCATGTGTCGCATTTCTGTAGGCTAACAGGAAATTGTCCACCTTATGTTGCAGTGGAATGTCGTCATCGCACATGGCCTTTACTGCTTTTTTAAAAGTTTGTACGAAACTCTCAGCCAATCCATTTGTGGCTGGATGATACGGGGCGGATGTGTAATGCCTTACCCCATTCCTTTTCATAAATCTTCGAAACTCTTCGGACACAAACTGTGGTTCGTTATCAGAGCAAATCTGCTCTGGCAAGCCGTTCCTGGCAAAAATGGTCCGTAGGACTGCAATAGTTTTCTCCGTGGTGGTGGAGGACATTTTGATCACCTTAGGCCATTTCGAGTGCGCATCCACGGCTATTAAAAACATTGAGTCCATGAATGGACCAGCAAAATCAATATGCACCCGTTGCCATGGAGATGAGGGCCACTCCCATGGGTGTAGAGGGGCATGTGGTGGTGCATTTTGGACCTTCTGGCATCCTGAGCAGCTCTTTGTCAGGTCCTCGATTTGCTGATCGATCCCCGGCCACCACACATAAGCCCTAGCAAGGCTTTTCATTTTCACCCCTCCCAGATGACCTTCGTGAAGCTCATTGAGCACTCTCTCCCTTAACTTGGGTGGAATTACCACTCGGGATCCACACATCAAGGTCCCCTGGCATACTGACAGCTGTTCTCTTCTGGATGAGAATGCTGGCAACAGTGAGTCGCCATGTGCTGGCCATCCCTTCACCGTCAAATCATATACCCGAGACAGTGTCGGGTCATTTCGGGTCTCCTTCTCTATACCAGCGTTAGTTACTGGCAAGCATTCAATTATAGTCGAATGAAATATTTCGACAGGATCCACTGCTGGTGCTTCCTCCGCAGTAGGCAGTGGCAGGCGTGATAGCCCATCAGCGTTTCCATGCTGTTTCGTGCCCTTATACACGATTTCATATTGGTGCGCCCCTAGAAAAAGGGACCATCTTTGTAGCCGTTGCGCAGTCATCACCGGAACGCCCTTCTTTGGATTAAAGATGGAGACAAGTGGTTGGTGGTCAGTCAGCAAGGTGAACTTCTGCCCGTGCAGATAGTGATTGAACTTTTTCATTCCCCACACTAGGCTGAGGGCCTCCCTGTCAATCTGGGCGTAGTTACGCTCGGCTGAGGTTAGTGACCGAGACGCAAAGGCTACTGGCCTCTCCGAGCCGTCCGGGAATTTGTGCGACAGCACCGCTCCAATGCCATAGGGTGATGCATCACACGCCAACTGAATTGGTAGTGCTGGGTTGAAATGAGCCAACACCTCTTTTGATGTGATCAATGCTTTGCTCTTCTGGAAAGCTCGTTTACATTCGTCACTCCACTTCCATGGTACCCCCGTTTGCAGTAGGGTGTTCAGTGGGTGTAGTACGGTAGACAAATTCGGCAAGAACTTATGGTAGTAGTTCACCAGCCCGAGGAACGACCTCAGTTGTGACACATTTTCCGGTGCTGGAGCCTTGACTACTGCCTCAATCTTTTCAGGGGACTTATGTAACTCCTCTTTATCAATAACGTGGCCACAATACGAGATCTGCTTCTGGAAAAACTCGCATTTGTGGCGATTAGCTCGGAGCCCATATTCCTTCAATCTAGCGAGCACCTGCTCCAGGTTGGCGAGGTGATCGCTGTCATTTTCGCCCGTGACCAGGATGTCATCCAAATAACACTGGGTCCCTGGAATCCCTTGCAGGACTTGTTCCATTGCCCTTTGCCAAAGAGCCGGAGCTGGTGCTACCCCGAACACCAGCCGGTTGTATTGGTAGAGACCTTTATGAGTGTTGATCGTGAGGAACTGTTTCGAGGCTTCTTCTACCTCCATTTGCAGGTACGCCTGGGCCAGATCAATCTTAGTGAAGCGTTTCCCTCCAGATAGCGAGGCGAAAATATCTTCAATCCGCGGAAGTGGATATTGTACAGTGTGAAGGACTGGGTTCACTGTCACCTTAAAGTCCCCACAGATGCGAACCTTCTTTGGTTCCCCAGGCGTATTACTCAACGACCTCTTCATTACAGGAATGATGGGTGTAGCCCACTCGCTCCAGTCCACTTTGGACAGTACTCCTGAATGTTCCAAACCTTCCAGCTCTGCTTCGACGGCTGGGTGGATCGCATCAGGTACCGGTCTGGCCTTAAAAAACTTTGGGCTTGCATTTTCCTCTCTTTTGATCATCGCTGTTATGCCTTTTAGTGTTCCGAGTCCCTGCTGGAACACTTCTTGTGCATCAGTTAGCATTTTTGACAGTCGTCCAGGTGTGACGTCGTCATCCTTTTTGGCATCTACAGTCAGTGCTTGTATGGAATGCCAATCTAGCTGTATCTTCCGGATCCAGTCACGTCCTAGTGGTGGTGGTCCTCCATCTGGCAATACATATAGGTCCATTTTTGGTGTTTCCTTGCCATTATATATAACGTTCACCCTTATTTTTCCTTTGGGGTAGACTTTTTGCCCCGTGTACGTCTTCAAGACAATCTTTGTATCTCTCAAGGGTATATGTGAGAATAGCCGCTTGTAGTCCCTTCGGTTTATGACTGTTAGGGCTGATCCTGTGTCCAATTCCATTTTCACTTGGACTCCTGCTATCTTGAGCGTGACCCAGATAGTTTGGTGATCCTCTGTTTTGATCACATTATGTAGTTTCAGACAACCCAGCTCCTTGCTTCCGGAGTCTGTATCACTTTTCTGTTCGTCTGAACTACTCTCCGTCACCTTATGTACCTTCTTGTACTTCTCCTGTGGAGATTTCTTGCTGCTGGTTTTCTTTCCCCACCTGCAGACTCTTGCTATGTGTACTACTTTTCCACACTGTCTGCACACTTTGTCCTTGAACCAGCAATCATTATGGTCGTGTGTTGTTCTGCCGCAGCGATAGCACTTCACTGTTCCGTATGACATTTCATATGTGCCATATTCTTGCGGTCTCCGTTGTATCTCTGCAGCGCCCCGTGCTGCTGCTTTGTGTGATACTGCAATGCTGAAAGCCTTGTCCAGCATAAGATCCTTTTCTGATAGACGCCGTTTCTGGGTTCCTTCACTTTGAAGCCCGCACACAAACTTGTCCCTTAAAGTATCTGCTAGTCCCGTTCCAAACTGGCAGTGTTTCGATAGCTTGCGCAGTTCCGTTAAATACTCAGCATTACTTTCATCTTTATGCTGGTTCCTTTTGTGAAACTTAAATCTTTCTGCTATCAGCAGCGGTGTGGGGTTTAAGTGGTCCTGTAGGATTGACACTATGTTTTCAAAATCCTTTTCTACTGGCTTCTCTGGGGTTACTAGGTTTCGTAGTAAGCCATACGTTTTTGCACCCATTGAATTCAACAATACCAGCGCTTTCTTGTCATCTGGCACTTAATTCGCCTTGCAGTATACTTCTATGCGTTCGACATATGTCGGCCAATCTTCGACTTCATTGTCGAACGCTGTGATACTGCCACTCTTCGGCATTTTTGGGTGTGGTTAGACTGGCTTAAAATGGCGTCTCCCACGCTTTCCTTTCTTCCCCGCTGCGGCTTAAAATGGCGTCTCCCGCGCTGCTGCCAACGCTGCTCTCGGCGGTCCTCGTGGCAAATGGCGACGCCCTGTGGGTTTCGTGCGCTGCTCCTGCGCTGCTGCCAATGCCACTCTCTGCAGTCCTCGTGGCAAGCTGTGGAAGCTACATCATTAAATAAATTTAGAACAGAAATAGATAGTTTCCTAGAAGTAAAGAGAATTAAGGGTTACGGGGAGCGGGCAGGAAATTGGACATGAGTCTAGGTTCGGAATGGTCATGGCCCTGTGGGTAGTGGAGCGGGCCCAGGGGCCGTGTAGCCTGGTTCTGCTCCCACTTCTTGTGTTCTAATTCTGTGTTAGATTTCAGGAGATGGTTTTATTCCTGTTCCTGGCTGGGGTGGAGATCGCCTTTACAGACGGTAAGTACTGTAGAAAATATAGGGACAGAGTGATCTCCTGGACGAGTTTCGATCGCCTAGATGGGTCGGAGAGGAATTGCCCAGATTTTTTCTCCCAAATTGGCCATTGGGTTTTTTATCTGGTTTTTCGCCTCTCCCGGGAGATCACATGGGTTCAGGTGGATGCAGAGTGATAGAAGATTTGCGGTTAGGATCAGATCAGCCATGATCTTATTGAATGGTGGAGCAGGCTCGAGGGGCCGATTGGCCTACTCCTGCTCCTATTTCTTATGTTCTTATGAGACCACCGCCTGACATTTATTGAGTGAGGTGTTCTGCAGGGTAGGAGTACCGTTACAAGTCAATAGTGACTGAGGCTCTTATTTTACCGGGGCAATTTTTGTCAAATTGAAAAAGCTTATGGGAATCACACGCAAATTACATATAAGTCACCACCTACTGTCATCAGGGTTAGTGGAAAGAGGTAATCGAACCTTAAAAACTATGCTTAAGAAAGTTTGTGCAGAACAGCTCACTCAATGGGCAAGTATGCTACCGATGTGTCTCATGGTTATCCGGTCAATACCCCACCTAACCACAGGTGTGTCCCCATATCAGGCCATGACCGGCAGGTTAATGCACACTCCAGGACACTTGTTGCTGCCCACAACTACACCACTAGTGATGGGCATGGCAAACAATGCTTGGTTGAGACAGATGGTGGCATAAGTGAACAAAACCAATGAGTTTGTAGCTAAAAACATGGGCAAAAAGAAACAGCAGCTTAAAAGGTACTTTGACAAAAAAGTACGGCCTTCAAAGCATTAGATTGGAGATATAGTAATGGTACTAAACTATAGCAAAAAAAAATGTTTAAACCAAAATGGAGGGGACGTTTCCCAATGGTGGATAGAGCCAAACCAGCTGTTCACCTAATCCAATGTTCAAGGCAAGAAAAAGGTTGACAAATACAATATAAATCAATTGAAGGAATAGGTAAACCAGTGTCAGTAACAGAACTTATAAGTAGTCACATACTGCGCGTGATCATAGAAACATAGAAGATAGGAGCAGGAGTAGGCCATTCGGCCCCTCGAGCCTGTTCCGCCATTTAATGAGATCATGGCTGATCATCTAAATGCAGTACCCTGTCCCTGCTTTCTCCCCATATCCCTTGATCCCTTTAGCTTTAAGAAATATATCTAACTCCTTCCTGAATATATTTAATAAGTTGACCTCAACTGCCTTCTGTGGTAGAGAATTCCACAGGTTCACCACTCTCTGGGTGAAGAAATTCTTCCTCATCTCCTAAATGGCTTACCCCTTATCCTTAGACTCTGACTCCTGATTCTGGACTCCCCCGCCATCGGGAACATCCTTCCTGCATCTAGTCTGTCTAGTCCTGCTGGAATTTTATAAGTTTCAATGAAATCCCCTCTCATTCTTCTAAACTCTAGCGAATATAAGCCTAATCGACCCAATCTCTCTTCATACGTCATTCCTGCCATCCCAGGTATCAGTCTGGTGAATCTTCGCTGCACTCCCTCCATGGCAAGAACATCCTTCCTCAGATAAGGCGACCAAAACTGCACACAATACTCAAGGTGTGGTCTCACCAAGGCCCTGTACAACTGTAGCAAGACATCCTTGTTCCTGTACTCGAATCCTCTTGCTATGAAGGCCAACATACCATTTGCCTTCTTAACCGCCTGCTGCACCTGCATGCTTACCTTCAGCGACTGGTGCACAAGGACACCCAGGTCTTGTTGCACTTCCCCTTTTCCCAATCTATTGCCATTCAGATAATAATCTGTCTTCCTGTTTTTGCCACCAAAGTGGATAACCTCGCATTTATTCACATTATACTGCATCTGCCATGCATCTGCCCAATCATCCAACCTGCCCAAATCATACTGGAGTTTCTCTGCATCCTCCTCACAGCACACACGCCCACCCAGCTTTGTGTCACAGGTTGACTACAATGACGATGTGGGAGATGATATACGGCCTGATCTTCCTGTTGCTGGAAGTCAGAACAATCCGCACCACCCGAACCATATCCAGGGATGCGGGTCAATCATGGAAGTCCTGAATACGACCTGGAGCCAACCAATCAGTGAACTGCACGGCTCCACTGTTATTTCTCAACGTGACTCTGTCCAGTCCAAATGGGGACGTGGTAAATGGGACTTTGCGAGTGGCAAGTGGGGGGCGAACTGACCATCATTTGTGTAATGTCCTTTGGACTGGGAACCACTTTATTCTGAGAAGTGGAGTGGACAGACAGTGTTTGACGGGGGATCGTCGTTCTTGTTTTAAACCCAGATTCACACATGAGAACATTGTTATACCTGCACCAGGTACCCATTGCCACAAAAACCACCACACTGAGAAGACCCCGCAATGTAACGCCAGACATGGCCTACACCAACTTGAGGGCTCTCTACGCATGAGTCCTCCCTTTATCTATTCGAGACTTGGCCTGGAGGGTGTTGCACGGAGCAGTCCCGTGCAATAAGGTTTTAAGTCAGTTCACGGACTCCCAGGCCGCCTGCCTTTTCTGCGGCCTGGAGGAGTCCGTGTTCCATGTATATATGGAGTGTGAGAGGTTGCAGCCCCTCTTTCACTATTTGAAGGGGCTGCTCCTCAATTTCTGCTTGCACTTCAGTCCCACGCTCCTGATCTTTGGTCACCCGGTGCAGAGGGGAGCGGGCAGGTCGGAGGACCTCCTCGTGGGACTGCTCCTGAGCCTGGCCAAAGTGGCCATTAACTGGTCCAGGCAGCGGGTGGTCAAGGGGGTCGTTCGGCCCGACTGCCTGCCTCTCTTCCGCGGCCATGTTCGCGCCCAGGTGGCCCTGGAGATGGAGCACGCGGTGTCCACCGGCACACTTGAGGCTTTCCGCGACCGGTGGGCGCCGCGGGGACTGGAGTGCATAATCACCACCGGTAATGGAATTTTAATTTAATTTATTAAGCTTCCTTTAATGTATTTTTGTTAATTTATTTGTTCGTACCCAAAAGACTACACCAAGTTGAGGTTCCTGTATACTAACAACCAACTGGCAGGGAAATATAAGTGTGAGGATGGACAAGAGGGTGGGCAGTCCAAGGAGATGGAGATAGTGGTTGTGGATACCCAACAGGAATATTGGTTGAGGAGGGACCCACTAATGGGTTGATAGCACAACCCACACCACAGGTTTTGTATTCCGGGGTGAGGTGGGAGTACATACCTGTCCTATTAGACATGTCAAAAGTAATCATGCCAAAAGTCTGCCACGCAGTCTATTTAAACTGGACGAATATTACCCTGAGGCACATGTTGCAACAGTATCAATTAAGGACAGCGGGAGGAATGTGGGAGAAAGAGGAAGAACAGGGAGAACGGAACAATGAAATGTGGATAGAGCCAGCCCAGCTGTTTACCTAATCCGATGTTCAAATTAAGGCAAAAAAAGGTTGACAAATACCATATAAATCATTCAACGGACTGAAAACAGGGAGTAGGGATAAACAGCTCATAGTCCGCTTGGCAGGCTGTAACTAGTGAGGTGCCGCAAGGATCAGTGCTGGGGCCTCAGCTACTTACAATCTATATTAATGACTTAGATGAAGGGGCCGAGTGCAATGTATCCACGTTTGCTGACGATACAAAGCTAGGAGGGACAGTAAGCTGTGAGGAGGACACAAAGAGCCTGCAAAGGGATATAGACAGGTTAAGTGAGTGGGCAATAAGGTGGCAGATGGAGTATAATACAGGTAGACTACCTTTTATCCGAACTTCCGAAAACCGAAACCCTCTAAAAACCGAAGGTTTTTTCGTTCAGCGTAAGTCGTGCGCACGACATGACCAGAGTGGCGCACGACTTACGCTGAGCAGAGGGTCAGCGTAAGTCGTGCGCACGACCCCGACCCCCGCCGACGACCCCCCGCGGACTCCCACCGACCCCCCCGCCGCCCCCCCCGCGGACCCCCCCGCCGACCCCGACTCCCGCGGACCCCCCCCACCGACCCCCCCGCCAACCCCGACTCCCGCCGACCCCCCCCGCGGACCCCCGCCGACCCCCCCACGGACCCCCCCGCCGACCCCGACCCCCGCCGACCCCCCCGCCGACCCCCACCGCCGACCCTCACCCCCGACCCCCCGCCGACCCCCCCCGTGGACCCCCGCCGACCCACCCGCCGACCCCGACTCCCGCCGACCCCCCGCCGACCCCCCGCTGACCCCCCCGTGGACCCCCGCCAACCCCCCCGCCGACCCACCCCCGACAAATTTCCCAGTCTTATAAAATACCTTCTGAAATCCGAAATTTTCCGAAAACCGAAACACGGCTGGTCCCGAGGTTTTCGGATAAAGGATAGTCTACCTGTATGAGGAAATGTGAGGTTTTTCACTTTGGTAGGAAGAATAGAAAAACAATATTTTTAAATGGTGAGAAACTATTACATGTTGGTGTTCAGAGAGATTGAGGTGTCCTCGTACAGGAAACACAGAGAGTTAGCATGCAGGTACAGCAAGCAATTAGGAAGGCAAATGGCATGTTGGCCTTTATTGCAAGGGGGTTGGAGTATAAGAGTAAGGAAGTCTTGCTACAATTGTACAGGGCCTTGGTGAGACCACACCTGGAGCACTGTGCACAGTTTTGGTCTCCTTTTCCAAGGAAGGATATACTTGCCTTTGAGGCGGTGCAACGAAGGTTCACTGATCCCTGGGATGAGAGGGTTGTCCTATGAGGAGAGATTGTGTAGACTGGGCCGATACTCTCTGGAGTTTAGAAGACTGCGAGGTAATCTCATTGAAACATACAAGATTCTGAGGGGGATTGACAGGGTAGATGCTGAGAGATTGTTTCCCCCTGGCTGGAGTATCTAGAACTAGGGGGCACAGTCTCAGGATAAGGGGTCGGCCATTTAAGACTGAGAGGAGGAAGAATTTCTTCACTCAGAGGGTGGTGAATCTTTGGTATTCTCTACCCCAGAGGGCTGTGGATGCTGAATCATTGAGTATATTCAAGGCTGAGATAGATAGATTTTTGGACTCTAGGGGAATCGAGGGATATGGGGATCGGGCAGGAAAGTGGAGTTGCGGTCGAAGATCAGCCATGATGTTATTGAATGGCGGAGCAGGCTCGAGGGGTCGTATGGCCTAATACTGCTCCTAATTCTTATGTTCTACTTGAAGCCAGGAAAAGAATAGGTAAACTAGTGTCAGAAACGGAACTTACAAGGAGTCACACACTGCGTTTGATCTTTCACATGTTGACTGCAATGAAGATGCGGGAAATGATATACCGCCTGATCTTCCTGCTGCTGGAAGGGTGGGCAGTCTAAGGAGATGGAGAATGTGTTTGTGGATCACCAACAGGAACAATGTGAACATCCATGCCCCAAGGTTGAGGAGGGACCCACTAATGGGTTGATAGCACAACCCCACACCACAGGTTTTGTATTCCAGGGTGAGGTGGGAGTACATACCTGTCCTATTAGACATGTCAAAAATAATCATGCTAAAAGTCTGTCACGCAGTCTATTTAAATTGGACAAATATTATCCTGAGGCACATGTTGCAACAATATCACTTAAGGACAGCGGGAGGAACATGGGAGAAAGAGGAGGAACAGGGAGAATGGGACAATGAAGGTATCCCTATTCCACCCACTGATGACAGCTCGGAGGGAGGTGGCAAACGACAATCCAATATGGACTGCAGCAATAGAGAATCAGTATCGGAATCAATATAAATTAACGAGCCAAATAAAGAATCTGCTGAACCAATAGAACATGGCAGGAGGCCAACAAATCAGTGAGCACTTAACGAGCGCCCTGTCCCTCATTGAATTAGCAAAGGGAGACAAAGGGGGTGATTTTCATTCAGAAGTTGGGTTGGAGGCGGGACTACAACTTTCGGGGTTGTAGTCCTGCCTCCATCGAGATGCGGCCAATCCACGCGATTTTCCCTTGATTGACCTTGTTGAGCCCGCCCAGCGGGCTCAGCAGGCCAATTAAGGGCCACCCGGCTACAGGTGATGTCACAGGCTGAAATTTCATCTGTCAAGACGTTTTGACAGATGAAATATCAGTGTTTCACAGCTGTTTGAAGCTGTCAAACACTGACAATCTTACTTCTAACCTGAGTCCTTCTACGCACTCAGTTAGAAATCTCACCGGCACAGAAAGCTGCAGGCTGTCACTTTTGACAGATCGCAGCCATTCTGCTTTCTGTGCCGGCTGAATGATGGACTCCCGTAAAGGTAAGTACAGGTAATTTAAACTTCTTTACACACTTTAAACACACCAAACACACTTACCTTTGCACTCATGCACCCATCACTCACCTGAACACCGACATCTCGAGATCTCCAAGTCCTTCAACCAGACGGCCGGACTCCTCTAACTTGGCATGGTTTGGAGCCGTCGGGAATCTCACATGACAACCTTCAAAATAGGGATTAGGCTAAAAACTGCCTGTTAACTACCTGTTAACAGGCAGTTAATTGGCACTAATCCCTTGCTGCCTCGGGTCGGCGGGTCCCAGTGTGGGGCGGGTACCCGCCTCCTCTGAAACTTACATGGAGGCGGGTTTTGGGCGGGATGGTGTCGGGACCCCTGAATTGAGGAATTTAACCCCCCGCACGCCTCCAATCCCGACTCCACGGCACACTGAAAATCGACCCCAAAGAGTTAGTGCAAAGAATAGATGAGATCTTTAGGAACCAAGATACTTACGCAATGGTATGGATCGTACTGGGAAAACATTAGCGAGGGTTTAAGAGATATGTTGGAAGGACGGATTTCCGCGTTCATTCCACATCCCGCCTTGGAGGGGTGAATAATAACACTTGTCTGGCTCTGCAGTTGGGGCAGGTATTCTCAGTCAGGCGGCCATGCAGTGAGAGTAAGAGTAACCCTAACCCTTCTCCCACCAGTAATGAAAGTGCCGCAGGTTTCAATTAAGAACCAGGATGATCTGTACAAGGTGCAATCCATTGGGCAGGTACGGCAGGGGTCACTTCGTCCAGTCTAGGGACCCCCGCGCTTTGGCCAAAAGCAGTTGGGGGTGCAGTAGACGTAATCAACTGTGAGGGGAGGACTAACCCCTGGCTGTGAGGGGAGGGCTAACCCTTGGCTGTGTGGGTAGGATGTGACTGGCCACTGAGGGATTTGTAAACCAGCACAGGAATTCCATTTAGAAGTGACCAGTTGGTACATTAGTTAGCGTGATGACAACGTCAAAGTACCTTTAGCATACTGAAACACTCCAAGGTACTTCACAGCCGCGCCAGTTTGGATGCTGAGCAGCAAGAGAAGATGAATTGGAGGTGGCCAAAGGTATTGTTTTGCAGTCTTGGGAAAGGAGTAGCAAGATGGCAAGGTTCAGGAAGAGAGTTACAGAATGTAGGACCAGGAATCTAAAGGTTCTGGCACTGAAGGTGAAATGGAGTAAAGAGAGAGGAGGGGAGAGGAGAGGCGGGGGAATACACAGAACGCCAGAATTTGAAGAATGGAGCATGCAGGCTGACACGTAGGGCTAGAGGAGGTTAGGTGGGCAGAGGCCTTTGAGAGATTTGTAAACGAGGATATATTCAAGACAGATTGATAGACTTTTGAATATTAAGGGAATCAAGGGAAAATGGAGATGAGGTAGAAGATCAGCCATGATCATATTGAATGACGGAGCAGGCTCGAAGGGCCATTTAATATATATCAAGAAAAGCAGTGGCCCTAGTACCGACCCCTGGGGAACACCATGTAAACCTTCCTCCAGTCTGAAAAACAACCGTTCACCACTACTCTCTGTTTCCTATCACTTAGCCAATTCTATATCCATGCTGCCACTGTCCCTTCTATTCCATGGGCTTCAACTTTGCTGGCAAGCATACTATGTATTATGTCCGTGTATAATTGAGACACGGACTGCAGGAGTTGATTATAACAAGTCTTTACTGAATGGAGACAACCTGGAAACTGAAACTACAGAAGCCTGCTAGGGCCTTTTATACAGGGGTGGTCACTGCCGGTACTGCAGTCTGAGACCAGTTATTCCCTTAAAGGTACATACACAACAATTCCTCCCCTTTTAGATAAACAGTACATAACATTCATTTAACAACTAAATGATAACTAATTACAATTACAATTACGGTTGCTAGATACATTGGTTGAAGTTAAGCAATTATAAGTTCAGTCTTTGAGGAAGCTTCCTGATTCTGTCTGGATAACGCCTCTTTGGGGTATCAGGTTCTTCTGGCAAAGTTGAGTCAGGATCAATGTCGTTGTTTGGTTCGTCTGCTTCCAATATCACCAATTCTGCGGTAGATGCAATTGGTACTTCGGTTTCATCGCCAGGTGTATCAGATCGTGGTGTGGAGTTGACGTTTTCCAGTGACTCTAGAATCTGGTCAGCATGGTGTCTTACAATGCTCTCTCCAACGTCCACGGTATACATGAGAGGTCCTTGCCGTGTACAGATCGTTCCTGGCTGCCATTTCTCTGTGCGGTAGTCCCGGGCCAAAACTGGTTGACCTATCTTAAAACTCCTGGTTGGCCTTTCGTTCATATTCTGAAACTGCCTGTTCTCCACATCTCTTCTGATGTTTGGCTTAACCAAATCCAAGCGGCATCGTAGTCTTCGATTGAAGAACATCATGGCTGGAGTTTGGTTGGTAGCCGCATGTGTCGCATTCCGGTAGGCAAACAAGAAGTTGTCCACCTTGTGTTGTAGGGGTATAGCTTCATTACACATTGCCTTGATAGCCTTCTTGAATGTTTGAACAAACCTCTCGGCCAATCCATTAGTAGCTGGATGATATGGGGCGGATGTGTAATGCTTAACACCATTGTTCTTTAAGAACCTCCGGAACTCTTCAGACACAAACTGTGGTCCATTGTCAGAGCAAATCTGTTCAGGCAGCCCATTCCTGGCGAATATGTTTCTTAAGACTGTGCTAGTTTTTTCTGTGGTGGTTGAGGACATTTTTATTACCTCTGGCCACTTTGAATGTGCATCCATCGCAATTAAAAACATCGAGTCCATAAAGGGACCAGCAAAATCAATGTGCCCCCTTTGCCATGGAGATGAGGGCCACTCCCATGGATGTAGAGGGGCTTGTGGTGGGGCATTTTGGACCTTCTGGCATCCTGTACAGCTCTTGGTCATCTCTTCGATTTCTCTATCGATTCCCGGCCACCACACAAACGCTCTGGCTAAGTTCTTCATTTTTACCCCACCCAGATGACCCTCATGAAGCTCATTGAGCACTCTATCCTTCAATTTGGGTGGAATTACTACTCTGGATCCACACATCAAGGTTCCTCTGCACGCTGACAGCTGTTCTCTTCTCGGCGAGAATGCTGGCAGCAGTGGTTCGCCATGTGCTGGCCATCCCTTCACCGTTAAATCATAGACCCAGGAGAGTGTCGGGTCATTTCGTGTTTCCTTTTCTGTTTGCATTCGTCACAGGGAGACATTCGACTATGGTCGAGTGGATTATCTCCACTGGATCCACTGCAAGTTCTTCTTCCACCGTCGGCAACGGTAGGCGCGACAATCCAACAGCATTCCCGTGCTGTTTAGTTCCTTTGTACTCGATGTCATATTGGTGTGCCCCTAGGAAAAGGGACCATCTCTGTAGCCGTTGTGCTGTCATTATCGGTACGCCCTTCTGAGGGTTGAAAATGGAGACAAGAGGTTGATGATCAGTTAGTAGAGTAAATTTTTGACCGTGCAGGTAGTGATTGAACTTCTTCACCCCCCACACCAGGCTGAGGGCCTCTCTGTCAATCTGGGCGTAGTTACGCTCGGCTGAAGTTAACGAGCGTGACGCAAACGCTATCGGCCTCTCCAAACCATCAAGGAATTTATGTGACAGTACCGCCCCAATGCCATAGGGAGACGCATCACACGCCAGTCTTATCAGTAGTGATGGGTTGTAGTGAGCCAATACTTCTCTTGAAGTGATTAGGTCCTTACTCTTCTGAAAGGCCCGCTTACATTCATCGCTCCATTTCCATGCTACTCCCGTTCGTAGTAGGGCGTTCAGTGGGTGCAGAATTGTGGACAAATTCGGTAAAAACTTCTGGTAGTAATTCACCAATCCGAGGAATGACCTCAGTTGTGACACATTTTCAGGCACTGGAGCCTTAACTACCGCTTCAATTTTGTCAGGGGACTTATGTAACCCCTCTTCATCAATCACGTGGCCACAATACGATATCTGTTTCTTAAAAAACTCGCACTTGGGGCAATTGGCTCGTAGCCCATGTTCACGTAGTCTAGTGAGCACCTGCTCTAGGTTGGCAAGGTGTTCACTGTCATCTTCACCTGTCACTAGGATGTCGTCCAAGTAACACTGAGTCCCCGGAATCCCTTGCAGGACTTGTTCCATTGCTCTTTGCCATATCGCCGGAGCTGATGCTACCCCGAATACCAGTCGATGATACTGGTAAAGACCTTTGTGAGTGTTTATCGTGAGATACTTCCTAGAGGATTCTTCAACCTCCATCTGCAAATATGCTTGTGCTAGGTCAATTTTTGTAAAACGCTTCCCTCCAGATAGTGAGGCGAAGATATCTTCTATCCTTGGAAGAGGATATTGTACTGTGTGAAGGACTGGGTTCACCGTCACCTTGAAGTCCCCACAGATGCGAACCTTCCTTGGCTCCTCAGACTTATTGTTTAACATTTTCTTCATGACAGGAACGATGGGTGTCGCCCACTCGCTCCAGTCTACCTTAGATAACACACCTGCATTCTCCAGATTCTCCAGCTCTGCCTCGACGGCTGGGCGAATTGCATATGGTACCGGTCTTGCTTTGAAAAACTTGGGAATTGCATTCTCTTCTATTTTTATCGAGGCGGTTACGCCTTTAAGAGTGCCCAGTTCTTGTTGAAATACCTCTTTGGCGTTAGCTAAGATTGTTGACAATCGCCCAGGAGTGACGTCGTCATCCTTTTTACCAGCCACCGTCAGTGCCTGAATGGAGTGCCAGTCTAAGCTTATCTTTCTGATCCATTCACGTCCCAATAACGGTGGTCCACCATCTTGCAGTATGTAGAGATACAATTTCCGTATTTTCTTGCCGTTGTATTCGACAGGCACCCTTACTTTTCCTCTGGGGTATACTTTTTGCCCCATATACGTCCTCAAGATGATGGATGTCTCTCTCAAGGGTATGTGTGAGAATAGCTGCTCGCAGTCTCGTCAATTCATGATGGTTAGAGCTGATCCTGTATCCAATTCCATTTTGACTTGGGACCCTGCTATCGTGAGGGTGACCCAAATGGTTCGGTGATCCTCTTTTGCGATTACGTTGTGAAGTTTGAGACAGCTTAGTCTCTTGTTCCCAGATTCACTATCGCTCATCTGGTCTTCGGAACTACTGTCCGTCATCTTTTGTACTTTCCTGTACGGTTCCTTAGTAGCCTTTTTGTTGTCGTTGGTCTTCTTCCCAGACCTGCAAACTCGTGCAATGTGTCCCATCTTTCCGCATTGCCTGCATATTTTGTCCTTGGACCAGCAGTCCTTCTGGTCATGGGTTGTTCTGCCGCAGCGATAACATTTTGCAAATCCCCATGTCATTTCGTGGGTGCCGTATTCCTGTGGCTTTTGTTGTATTTCCGCAGCTCCCCTGGCTGCTGCTTCGTACGATACTGCCACGCTGAAAGCCTTATCTAGCGTCAGCTCTTTCTCTGAGAGTAACTTCTTCTGGGTTCCTTCACTCAGGAGTCCACAGACAAATTTGTCCCGTAGGGTATCTGCCAGTCCTGCTCCGAACTGGCAGTGCTTTGATAGCTTGCGTAGTTCCGTAAGGTAATCAGCATTGCTCTCATCTTTATGCTGAGTTCTCCTATGGAATTTAAATCTTTCTGCTATCAGCAGCGGTGCAGGGTTTAGGTGTTCCTGTAGGATAGCAACAATTTCGTTAAAACTCTTCGCCTTCGGTTTGGCTGGAGTAATCAGGTCCCGCAATAGGTCATACGTTCTTGCGCCCATTAAGTTTAGCAGTACCAATGCCTTTTTCTCATCGGCTATTTCGTTTGCCTCGCAATATACCTCGACTCTTTCCACATACGTGGTCCAGTCTTCTATTGTATTATCGAAGGCAGTGATATAGCCAGTCTTCGGCATCTTGGAAATCTAAAATGGCACCTCCCGCGCTTTGCCTTCTTCCCCGCTGGATTAAGATGGCGCCTCCCACGCTTTGCCTTCTTCCCCGCTGTTGCTAGTGCTGCTCTCCGCGGTTTCCGTGGCAACTGTAGCTCCTCGTGGCTTTCTGCGCGTTTAATTTTTTTATTTTATTATTTTCCCATCGTCGGAACAACCCTGCGGGACTCTGCCTCCCTCTTCTCGGGTCTGTACGCTGCCCGGCTTCGTAGCACCGGCCGCGCCCTGTGTGCTCCACCCTCTCTCTCTCTCCTCTTCCCGACAACGCTGCTCGGCCCCGTTGCAAGCCACCCGCTCGAGTTCTAGACCGCCGCAGCCCAGGAAGGATCAGTGTACTACCTGCCACCAGCCCAATTAGCTGAAGCACCATCGACAGGATAAGCAAGCCCCGCTCTCGACAGCCTCTCCTGCAAATCTTCTACTCCGCTGACTCAGAGGCGGATGCCCACGGTCGACGCCCGTTTCTACTGTTTCTTTCTTCCTTCTGGCCTCGACCTCTGCTAACTTCGCTTCAGGGATGGATCCCCATGAGGTGGTGCAGACTGTAGGTAAGTTCGTATCTGCTCATCGCCAATATTATGTCCGTGTATAATTGTGACACAGACTGCAGGAGTTGATTATAACAAGTCTTTACTGAATGGAGACAACCTGGAAACTGAAACTACAGAAGCCTGCTAGGGCCTTTTATACAGGGGTGGTCACTGCCGGTACTGCAGTCTGAGACCAGTTATTCCCTTAAAGGTACATACACAACACTATGGGGCACTTTATCAAATGCCTTTTGGAAGTCCATGTACACAACGTCAACCGCATTACCCTCATCAACCCTCTCTGTTACCTCATCAAAAATCTCAATCAAGTTAGCTAAACACTATTTGCTTTTGACAAATCTGTGCTGGCTTTCCTTAATTAATCCACACTTGTCCAAGTGACTGTTAATTTTGTCCCGGATTATAGTTTCTAAAAGATTCCTCACTACCGAGGTTGAACTGACTGGTCTGTAGTTGCTGGGTTTACCCTTACACCCTTTTTTGAACAAGGGTGTAACATTTATAATTCTCCAGTCCTCTGGCACTACCCCTGTATCTAAGGAGGATTGGAAGATTATGGCCAGTACCTCCGCAACTTCCACCCTTACCTCCCTCGGCATCCTAGGATGCATCCCATCCGGTCCTGGTGACTTATCTACATTAAGTAGAGCCAGCCTTTCTAGTACTTCCTCTTTATCAATTTTTATCCCATACAGTATCTCAACTACCTCTTCTTTCAGTATGACTTTGGCAGCATCTTCTTCCCTGGTAACGACAGATGCAAAGTACTCATTTAGTACCTCAGCCATGCCCTCTGCCTCCATGCGTCGGTCTCCTTTTTGGTCCCTAATCGGCTCCATCGCTCCTTTTACTACCCGTTTATTATTTATATGCCTATAGAAGACTTTTGGATTCCCTTTTATGTTAGTTGCCAGTCTATTCTCATACTGTCTCTTTGCCCCTCTTATTTCCTTTTTCACTTCCCTTCTGAACTTTCTATATTCAGCCTGATTCTCAATTTTATTCTCAACCTGACATTTGTCATATGCCCCCTTTTTCTGCTTCAGCTTACTCTCTATCTCGTTCGTCATCCAGGGAGCTCTGGCTTTGGTTGCCCTACCTCTCCTCGTGGGAATGTACCTCGACTGTATCCGAACCATATTGTAAGGCAGCCCATTGTTCAATTAGAATAGGTTCACTAGATTGATCCCTGGGATGAGAGGGCTGTCCTATGAGGAGATATTGAGTAGATTGGGCCTATACTCTCTGGAGTTTAGAAGATTGAGAGGTGATCTCATTGAAACATATAAGATTCTGGAGGGGATTGACAGGGTAAATGCTGAGAGGCTGTTTCCCCTGGCTGGAGAGTCTAGAACTAGGGGTCACAGTCTCAGGATAAGGGGTCGGCCATTTAAGACTGAGATGAGGAGGAATTTCTTCACTCAGAGGGTTGTGAATCTTTGGACTTCTCTGTGGATGTTGAATCGTTGAGTATATTCAAAGCTGAGATAGCTAGATTTTTGGACGCTAAGGGAATCAAGGGAGATGGGGATCAGGCAGGAAAGTGGAGTTGAGGTTGAAGATCAGCCATGATCTTGTTCAATGGTGGAGCAGGCTTGAGGGGCTCCTGCTCCTAATTCTTATGTTCTTAGTACAACATTAACCATGATGATATTAAGTTGGAGAAAGTTCTGGCTCACCCATGACTAAATATGCGATAAAAGAAGGGAGGTGGGGATTATGGCCCTCCAGGGCGATGCTGAATGAGTAAGGAGAGAGTTGTATCTCCTGACCTTCCAACTGTGGCGTCATATGTTCAAGTGTAGAGAGTTGATCAAATTAGTCTAGCTAGCAGTGAAACCTTTTCCAGATCGGATCCTTCAGCAATGTTGTAAAGTCTTCCTAGTGACCAAAAGATAGAACATCTTGTAATCTGGAATGTGTGCAAAGATGGATCTCCAGTAACGCACAATCAATCAAAATATAAATATCAAGATTGGAGCCTGGGGGGGTGGGGGCAAAATTGGGCTTTATAGCACCCCGTTCTTTGGTGCTACGCGGCCTCCTATTGTTCGAAAATGGGGTCCAAGATGCGATGTTCAGCCATTGCTCAAAGTATCACAGTCCAGATTGACTTTTAAAAAACCTCCCGCCACTTCTTGCAGCCACAATGCGCCTCCCCTTTAAGAGCTGCCGGCTGCCTTTATCGGGCAACATCAGGCTCCCTGCTGATGCGTGCAGCCAGTGAACAGCGCGGGGAGCCGGGCTGCACGCAGAACTCATCTAAAAGAAATCAACGCAAGGAATCGGGGCAGGTTAATCGCGTACCACAATCCCCGCACCCGTTTTCAGGGGGTTATTCAATTTAACCCCCTAGGAATCTCCCCACCCTGACCTAAAATGAGCAATTCCTCAGCAACAGCAAGACTGTTCACTCTGAAATAACAACAGAAAATGTTGGAAACACTCAACAGGTCAGGCAGCATCCGTGGAGAGAGAAAAACAGAGTTAACGTTTCAGGTCTGTGACCGTTTGTCAGAACTGGAAAAAGTTAGAGATGTAACAGATTTTTAAGCAAGTGTAGGGGCAGGGAAAAGGGGGAGGGGAGGAAAGAACAAAAGGGAAGGTCTGTGATAGGCTGGAAGGCAGGAGAGATTAAAAGACAAAAGGGATGATGGTGCAAGGCAAAAGGAGATGGTAATGGGACAAGTTAAGAAACAAAAGATGATTTGAGAAGAGATGTAAATGCAATGGCAGAATCATCAACAGTTGCCACGTGAGAGAAAAAAATAAATAAATATAAAAATAAGGGCCGAGGTTATGGTCTGAAATTGTTAAACTCGATGCTGAGTCCAGAATGCTGTAAAGTGCCTAATCGGAAGATGAGATGCTGTTCCTCGAGCTTACGTTGAGCTTTGTTGGAACAGTGTAAGTCAGTTTAATTCTCCGCTCCACTCCCACCCTGATCTCTCCATCCTTGGCCTCTTACACTGTCCCAACGAAGCTCAATGTAAGCTCGAGGAACAGCAGCTCATCTTCTGATTAGGCACTTTACAACCTTCTGGCCTCAACAAGGTTAATACAGTAGTCATGGGGGACTTTAACCTACATATCGACTGGGCAAACCAAACTTGAAGTAATAGTGTGGAAGACGAATTCATGGAATGTATGCAAGATAGTTTTCTAGATCAGTATGTTGAGGAGCCAACTAGTGAACAGGCTCTTTTAGATCTAGTATTGTGCAACGAGAAAGGGTTAATTAATAACCTTGTAGTAAAGGGGCCTTTAGGGAAGAGTGACCATAATATGATAGAATTTTGTATTGAGTTTGAAAGTGATTTAGTTAAATCCAAAACTAGGGTCTTAAATCTAAACAAAGCAAACTACATAGGTATGAGAGGAGAGTTGGCTAAGGTAGATTGGGAAACTACCCTGTTCACTAGTTGGTTCCTCAACATACTGATCTAGAAAACTATCTTGCATACATTCCATGAATTCGTCTTCCACACTATTACTTCAAGTTTGGTTTGCCCAGTCGATTTGTAGGTATGATGGTAGACAAGCAATGGCTAGCATTTAAAGAATTAATACATAATTTACAACAATTATACTGTGACGGTTCCACCGGGTGTCCCTTACATATATAATGTACATAATTCACTTTAACCTAACTGTATGTATATTACTTACCTGTTGGGAGTGGGCCTTTGGCGTAGCGGTAGCATCCCCGCCGCTGGGCCAGAAGGTGTAGGGTTTCGAACCCCGCTCCAGACAGTCCCGGCAAGTGGAGTTGGAGCTCCAGCTCTAAATTCTGGGTTGACATCCAGCGGGATACTTGCGTCCGTGGGTGTGGGCGGCCCCCCCCCTCGTATGGGTTGTGGGAGCCCGTAAAACCCTCTCGCCATAGGACTAACCACCCTAATGGCTGGTACGAAGATGGTTACGGTCACGGAAGGAGCGTTAAACACGGCCAGAAATCCTTCCACCACTTCATACAGTTCCCCAAAGGGAACAGTGTGAAGACACGTATGACGACGACTTATCTGTTTGGGTCGTTGCCCCTTTAACTTACCTGTTTGGGCCGTTGCCCCTTTAAGAATGCGACATCGCGCATCACGTGATGCACCCACGGCGGCCGCTGGCCCGGCTCTGCCTCCCGTAACGGCCGCCGGCACAGCGGACCTACCGCGCCCGCGACTTCGGTCACATCGGCCAGCTGCAACGTCGGGTTCCCCCCCGTGCTCGCGACTTCGGCTGCAACGGCCAGCCTCAGTGCTGGGTAAACGCGCCGACGTATCGGCGCGGGTCATGTGACCGCCCCAAACACGGGCGAATGCGCTGACGTCACGACGCGGTCACGTGACGCCCGAAGTGTGGGAAAACACAGCCAGGCGTGATGATGTCATCACGCCATCCACAGGACTGCGGACTCAGTCCTCGTGGTGTCCCAGTTGGGACAAGACCTACCTGCTGGCTCTCCTGCATCCATCTGTAACATCGCTGTATTTCTGCATTAAGCAACTTATTTATTGTTCGCCTGAATTCGGACTCGATTATTTAGTAGGCATTCGTCTAATACCTGCTGAGGTCAACCCGAATAACTACAATACATTCCTTTAAGGCACAAAAACCCCACAGGAAAAGTGGTCCAACCGTGGCTAACGAGAAGTTAAGGATAGTATTAGATCAAAGGAAGAGGCTTATAATGTTGTCAAAACCTGTAGAAAGCCTGAGGATTGGAAGGATTTTAGAATTCAGAAAGGAGGACCAAGAAATTGATAAAGAAAGGGAAAATAGAATATGAGAGTAAACTAGCGAGAGACATAAAAACAGACTGTAAAAGCTTCTATAGGTATGTAAAAAGGAAAAGGTTAGCGAAAGTAAATGTGGGTCCCTTACAGGCTGAGCCAGGAAAAATTATAATGGGGGATAAGGAAATGGCAGAGAAATTAAACAAATACTTTGTGTCTCTCTTCATGGAAGAAGACACAAAAGACTTCCTGGAAATAGTGGAGAACGAAGGGACTAGCGAGAATGAGGAACTGAAAGAAATTAGTATTCATAAAAAAATAGTACTGGAGAAATTAATGGGGCTGAAAGCCGATAAATCCCCTGGACCTGATGGCCTACATCCTAGGGTTTTGAAAAAAGTGGCTATAGAGATAGTGGATGCATTGGTTGTCCTCTTCCAAAATTCCATTGATTCTAGAAAAATTCCCGTGGATTGGAAGGTAACAAATGTAACCTCACTATTTAAGAAAGGAGGGAGAGAGAAAACGGGGAACTACAGACTAGTTAGTAGTAGGGAAAATGCTAGAATCTATTATTAAGGACATGGTAGCAGGGCACTTAGAAAATAATAATAGGATTGGGCAGAGTCAACACGGATTTATGAAAGGGAAATCGTGTTTGACAAATCTGTTAGAAATTTTTGAGGTTGTAACTAGCAGAATAGATAAGGGGGAACCAGTGGATGTGGTGTATTTGGATTGGTTAACGGACAGAAAACAGAGAGTAGGAATAAATGGATCATTTTCGGTTTGGCAGGCTGTAACTAGTGGTGTACCACAAGGATCAGTGCTTGGGCCTCAGCTATTCACAATCTACATCAATGATTTGGATGAGGGGACCAAATGTAATATATCCAAGTTTGCTGATGATACAAAGCTGGGTGGGACTGTAAGTTGTGAGTTGGATGCATGGAGGTTTCAAGGAGATATAGACAGGTTATGTGAGTGGGCAAGAACATGGCAAATGGAATATAATGTGAAGTTATCCACTTTGGTAGGAAAAATAGAAAAGCAGAGTATTATTTAAATGGTGAGAGATTGGGAAATGTTGGTGTTCAGAGGGACCTGGGTGTCCTTGTACACGAATCACTGAAAAAAACATGCAGGTACAGGAAGAAATTAAGAAAGTAAACGGTATGTGGGCCTTTATTACAGGAGGATTTGAGTATAAGAGTAAAGACGTCTTACGGCAATAGGGCCCTGGTGAGACCACACCTGGAGTATTGTGTACAGTTTTGGTCTCCTTACCTAAGGAAGGATATACTTGCCATAGAGGGAGTGCAACAAAGGTTCACCAGACTGGTTCCTGGGATGGGGGGATTGTCCTATGAGGAGAGATTGAGTAGACTAGGCCTATATTCTCTATAGTTCAGAAGAATGAGAGGTGATCTCATTGAAACATTCAACATTCTTACAGGGCTTGACAAGGTAGATGCAGGGAAGATGTTTCCCCTGGCTGGGGAATCTAGAACCAGGGGTCACAGTCTCAGAATAAGGGGTCGGCCATTTAGGACTGAGGTTAGGAGAAATTTCTTCACTCGCAGGTTGGTGAATCATTGGAATTCTCTACCCCAGAGGGCTGTGGAGGCTCAGTCGTTGAGTACATTCAAGACAGCGATTGACAGATTTTTGAATATTGAGTGAATCAAGGAATACGACGATAGTGCAGGAAAGTGGAGATGAGGTAGAAGATCAACCATGATCTTACTGAATGGCGGAGTAGGCTCGAAGGTCTAAATGGTCTACTCCTGCTCCTATTTCTTATGTTCCTATGTTAACCTGGATGAAACAACTTCTGGTTGGGTTTTCGTTACAGCAGAATCTGCCTCTAGCGATCACCATGGGGGTCGTCAATTCTGTTTGGGTATATTCCTGGAGGATTCATCACGTGATGATCATGTGAACTTTGATCACGTGACACTTGCCCGCAGCTTTGCATTTATCTATAAAGGTTGGGTCCCCTGTGGTTCTGTGCCTTTGCTTCCTGTGGTAAATTAATAGCTATTTGTACTCACTTAGCCGGGACAGGCTGGTAATCAAGAAATTTCCCGAGCGCTCCCACCCCTGGTAGTTGGGCTATCTGATTTCCCCTCCCCCCACCCCCAGAGATACTCCCTGCCCCCCCCCGAGAGATTCTCCCTGACCCCCCCCCCGAGAGATGCTCTCTGACCCCCCGAGAGATGCTCCCTGACCCCGCCGAGAGATGCTTCCTGACCCCCTCGAGAGATGCTCTCTGACCCCGCCGAGAGATGCTCCCTGACCCTGCCGAGAGATGCTCCCTGACCACCTCGAGAGATGCTCTCTGACCCCCGCCGAGAGATGCTCTCTGACCCCCCCGAGAGATGCTCCCTGACCCCCCCGAGAGATGCTCCCTGACCCCCTCGAGAGATGCTCCCTGACCCCCCCGATAGATGCTCCCTGACCCCCCCGAGAGATGCTCCCTGACCCCCCCGATAGATGCTCCCTGACCCCCCCGAGAGATGCTCCCTGACCCCCCCGATAGATGCTCCCTGACCCCCCCCCGAGAGATGCTCTTTGACCCCTCCGGAGAGATGCTCCCTGACCCTCCCGAGAGATGCTCCCTGACCCCCCCCGAGAGATGCTGCCTGACCCCCCCCGAGAGATGCTCCCTGACCCGCCCGAGAGATGCTCCCTGACCCCCCCCGAGAGATGCTCTTTGACCCCTCCGGAGAGATGCTCCCTGAACCCTCCCGAGAGATGCTCTCTGACCCCCCCCCGAGAGATGCTCCCTGACCCCCCCCCGAGAGATGCTCCCTGACCCCCCCGAGAGATGCTCCCTGACCCCCTCCCGAGAGATGCTCTTTGACCCCTCCGGAGAGATGCTCTCTGACCCCCCCCGAGAGATGCTCCTCTGACCCGCCCAGAGAGATGCTCCCTGACCCCCCCCGAGAGATGCTCCCTGACCCGCCCCGAGAGATGCTCCCTGACCCCCCCCCCGAGAGATGCTCCCTGACCCCCCCCGAGAGATGCTCCCTGACCCCCCCGAGAGATGCTCCCTGACCCCCCCGAGAGATG
Source organism: Somniosus microcephalus (assembly GCF_052327205.1). Taxonomy (NCBI): domain Eukaryota; kingdom Metazoa; phylum Chordata; class Chondrichthyes; order Squaliformes; family Somniosidae; genus Somniosus; species Somniosus microcephalus. The sequence continues at coordinate 112,650,009 of NC_141000.1, forward strand.
CTCCCTGACCCCCCGAGAGATGCTCCCTGACCCCCCCCCCGAGAGATGCTCTCTGACACCGCCCCGAGAGATGCTCCCTGACCCGCCCGAGAGATGCTCCCTGACCCCCCCCGAGAGATGCTCTCTGACACCCCCGAGAGATGCTCTTTGACCCCTCCGGAGAGATGCTCCCTGACCCCCCCGAGAGCTGCTCCCTGACCCGCCCCGAGAGATGCTCTTTGACCCCTCCGGAGAGATGCTCCCTGACCCTCCCGAGAGATGCTCACTGACCCCCTCGAGAGATGCTCCCTGACCCCCTCGAGAGATGCTCCCTGACCCCCCCGATAGATGCTCCCTGACCCCCCCCGAGAGATGCTCTTTGACCCCCCCGAGAGATGCTCCCTGACCCCCCCGATAGATGCTCCCTGACCCCCCCGAGAGATGCTCCCTGACCCGCCCGATAGATGCTCCCTGACCCCCCCGAGAGATGCTCCCTGACCCCCCCGATAGAGGCTCCCTGACCCCCACCCGAGAGATGCTCACTGACCCCCTCGAGAGATGCTCCCTGACCCGCCCGATAGATGCTCCCTGACCCCCCCGAGAGATGCTCCCTGACCCCCCCGCTAGATGCTCCCTGACCCCCCCCGAGAGATGCTCACTGACCCCCTCGAGAGATGCTCCCTGACCCCCCGATAGATGCTCCCTGACCCTCCCCGAGAGATGCTCACTGACCCCCTCGAGAGATGCTCCCTGACCCCCCGATAGATGCTCCCTGACCCCCCCGAGAGATGCTCCCTGACACCCCCGAGAGATGCTCTCTGACCCCCGCAAGAGTTGCTCTCTAACCACCTGAGAGATGCTCCCTGACCCCCCCCGAGAGATGCTCCCTGACCCCCTCGAGAGATGCTCCCTGACCCCCCCGATAGATGCTCCCTGAACCCCCCCGAGAGATGCTCCCTGACCCCCCCCGATAGATGCTCCCTGACCCCCCCCGATAGATGCTCCCTGACCCCCCCGAGAGATGCTCTTTGACCCCTCCGGAGAGATGCTCCCCTGACCATCCCGAGAGATGCTCCCTGACCCCCCCCGAGAGATGCTCCCTGACCCCCCCCGAGAGATGCTCCCTGACCCGCCCGAGAGATGCTCCCTGACCCCCCCGAGAGATGCTCCCTGACCCCCCCCGAGAGATGCTCTTTGACCCCTCCGGAGAGATGCTCTCTGACCCCCCCCGAGAGATGCTCTCTGACCCGCCCCCGAGAGATGCTCCTGACCCCCCCGAGAGATGCTCCCTGACCCGCCCCGAGAGATGCTCCCTGACCCCCCCCCGAGAGATGCTCCCTGACCCCCCCCGAGAGATGCTCCCTGACCCCCCCCGAGAGATGCTCCCTGACCCCCCCCGAGAGATGCTCCCTGACCCCCCCCGAGAGATGCTCCCTGACCCCCCCCGAGAGATGCTCTCTGACCCGCCCGAGAGATGCTCCCTGACCCGCCCGAGAGATGCTCCCTGACCCCCCCCGAGAGATGCTCTCTGACACCCCCGAGAGATGCTCTTTGACCCCTCCGGAGAGATTGCTCTTTGACCCCTCCGGAGAGATGCTCCCTGACCCCCCCCGAGAGATGCTCCCTGACCCGCCCTGAGAGATGCTCTTTGACCCCTCCGGAGAGATGCTCCCTGACCCTCCCGAGAGATGCTCACTGACCCTCTCGAGAGATGCTCCCTGACCCCCCCCCCCGAGAGATGCTCTCTGACCCGCCCGAGAGATGCTCCCCTGACCTGCCCGAGAGATGCTCCCTGACCCCCCCGGAGAGATGCTCTCTGACCCGCCCGAGCGATGCTCCCTGACCCCGCCCGAGAGATGCTCCCTGACCCCCCCCGAGAGATGCTCTCTGACACCCCCGAGAGATGCTCTTTGACCCCTCCGGAGAGATGCTCTTTGACCCCTCCGGAGAGATGATCCCTGACCCCCCCGGAGAGATGCTCTCTGACCCCCCCGAGAGATGCTCCCTGACCCGCCCCGAGAGATGCTCCCTGACCCCCCCCCGAGAGATGCTCTCTGACACCCCCGAGAGATGCTCTTTGACCCCTCCGGAGAGATGCTCTTTGACCCCTCCGGAGAGATGCTCCCTGACCCCCCCGAGAGATGCTCACTGACCCACCCCGAGAGATGCTCCCTGACCCCCCCGATAGATGCTCCCTGACCCCCCCCGAGAAGATGCTCCCTGACCCCCCCGAGAGATGCTCCCTGACCCCCCCCCGAGAGATGCTCTCTGACCCGCCCGAGAGATGCTCCCTGACCCGCCCGAGAGATGCTCCCTGACCCCCCCCGAGAGATGCTCTCTGACACCCCGAGAGATGCTCTTTGACCCCTCCGGAGAGATGCTCCCTGACCCCCCCCGAGAGCTGCTCCCTGACCTGCCCCGAGAGATGCTCTTTGACCCCTCCGGAGAGATGCTCCCTGACCCTCCCGAGAGATGCTCACTGACCCCCTCGAGAGATGCTCCCTGACCCCCCCGATAGATGCTCCCTGACCCCCCCCGAGAGATGCTCTTTGACCCCCCCCGAGAGATGCTCCCTGACCCCCCCGATAGATGCTCCCTGACCCCCCCGAGAGATGCTCCCTGACCCGCCCGATAGATGCTCCCTGACCCCCCCGAGAGATGCTCCCTGACCCCCCCGATAGAGGCTCCCTGACCCCCCCCCGAGAGATGCTCACTGACCCCCTCGAGAGATGCTCCCTGACCCGCCCGATAGATGCTCCTGACCCCCCCGAGAGATGCTCCCTGACCCCCCCCGCTAGATGCTCCCTGACCCCCCCCGAGAGATGCTCACTGACCCCCTCGAGAGATGCTCCCTGACCCCCCCGATAGATGCTCCCTGACCCCCCCGAGAGATGCTCACTGACCCCCTCGAGAGATGCTCCCTGACCCCCCCGATAGATGCTCCCTGACCCCCCCGAGAGATGCTCCCTGACACCCCCGAGAGATGCTCTCTGACCCCCCCAAGAGTTGCTCTCTAACCACCTGAGAGATGCTCCCTGACCCCCCCGAGAGATGCTCCCTGACCCCCTCGAGAGATGCTCCCTGACCCCCCCCGATAGATGCTCCCTGACCCCCCCGAGAGATGCTCACTGACCCCCCCGATAGATGCTCCCTGACCCCCCCCGAGAGATGCTCCCTGACCCCCCCGATAGATGCTCCCTGACCCCCCCGAGAGATGCTCTTTGACCCCTCCGGAGAGATGCTCCCTGACCCTCCCGAGAGATGCTCCCTGACCCCCCCCGAGAGATGCTCCCTGACCCCCCCCGAGAGATGCTCCCTGACCCGCCCGAGAGATGCTCCCTGACCCCCCCGAGAGATGCTCCCTGACCCCCCCCGAGAGATGCTCTTTGACCCCTCCGGAGAGATGCTCTCTGACCCCCCCGAGAGATGCTCTCTGACCCGCCCGAGAGATGCTCCCTGACCCCCCGAGAGATGCTCCCTGACCCGCCCCGAGAGATGCTCCCTGACCCCCCCCGAGAGATGCTCCCTGACCCCCCCGAGAGATGCTCCCTGACCCCCCCCCGAGAGATGCTCCCTGACCCCCCCCCGAGAGATGCTCCCTGACCCCCCCCCGAGAGATGCTCCCTGACCCCCCCGAGAGATGCTCCCTGACCCCCCCCGAGAGATGCTCTCTGACCCGCCCGAGAGATGCTCCCTGACCCGCCCGAGAGATGCTCCCCTGACCCCCCCCCGAGAGATGCTCTCTGACACCCCCGAGAGATGCTCTTTGACCCCTCCGGAGAGATGCTCTTTGACCCCTCCGGAGAGATGCTCCCTGACCCCCCCGAGAGATGCTCCCTGACCCGCCCTGAGAGATGCTCTTTGACCCCCTCCGGAGAGATGCTCCCTGACCCTCCCGAGAGATGCTCACTGACCCTCTCGAGAGATGCTCCCTGACCCCCCCTGAGAGATGCTCTCTCACCCGCCCGAGAGATGCTCCCTGACCTGCCCGAGAGATGCTCCCTGACCCCCCCGGAGAGATGCTCTCTGACCCGCCCGAGAGATGCTCCCTGACCCGCCCGAGAGATGCTCCCTGACCCCCCCCCGAGAGATGCTCTCTGACACCCCCCGAGAGATGCTCTTTGAACCCCTCCGGAGAGATGCTCTTTGACCCCTCCGGAGAGATGA